>NC_090649.1:72814751-73044395 GCF_040937935.1 Hyperolius riggenbachi | reverse complement strand
AGGCCGATGCTCCGCGTCAGTGTTAACGGGGCCAAAGAAAACCTGACGATAGAGGGATAAGGAGGCAGCCATATTTATTTCCTTTTAAATAAACCGGGCTGGCTGGCAGTCCTGCTGATCTCTTTGGCTGCAGTAGGATCTGGAGCAAATGCCTGAAACAAGTATGATGCTAATCCAGTCAGACTTCAGTTAAAGGGAAGGTTCAGGGAGGGTGGAGAAAAAATAAAAATCAATTTCCACTTACCTGGGGCTTCCTCCAGCCCGTGGCAGGCAGGAGGTGCCCTCGCCGCCGCTCCGCAGGCTCCCGGTGGTCTCCGGTGGCCGACCCGACCTGGCCAGGCCGGCTGCCAGGTCGGGCTCTTCTGCGCTCCAAGTCCTTGTACTTCTGCGTCCCACGCCGGCGCTCTGACGTCATCGGACGTCCGCCGGGCTGTACTGCGCATGCCTGGCCAGGTCGGGTCGGCCACCGGAGACCACCGGGAGCCTGCGGAGCGGCGGCGAGGGCACCTCCTGCCTGCCACGGGCTGGAGGAAGCCCCAGGTAAGTGGAAATTGATTTTTGTTTTTTCCCCACCCTCCCTGAACCAGCATCTGATCTGTAAGCAGGTTCAGGGTCAATGGCTGAAGGTATTAGAGGCAGAGGACCAGCAAGACAGCCAGGCAAATAGTATTGTTTAAAAGGAAACAACTATGACAGCCTCCATATCCCTCTCACTTGTCACATTTCACTTCGGGTATCCTTTAAGCATATCATTGTATACAGGGAGGGCAACTATAATGCTAACTGAGTATTGTACTTTTTTCTTCTTGAAAATTTCAATGAAAACCTTTGAAACTAAAATTAATCAAACTATCTTTTCAATATAAAAATATTTGCACAGATCTGTACATCAATCCTGCAAGAGCCACTTATAAAGAAGAAAGAGGGGCCCAGGGAGTTGGTTTCCAAAGTTGGACTGTCCCTCCAAAAAAAGGGACAGCTGTGGGCTACGACATCCAAGGACCCCCCCCCCCCCTCCCCACCTGTCTGACCACTTACAGCTGCCTGTGCACCTACTGTACAGGTTCTGCTCTCTGACTATGCTATCCACACTAGGAGACTATATTCAGGGAAAGGAAGTAAAAGGTTTACAAATGCGGAAGACTCTTTAGTTTTCTATGTGTCACTGGAAAGCAGCAGAATGATATTGCCTTCATCCAGTCTCTGTGTGAAGCAACACTAACTCTGTCAGCATGCCTGTGGGCTTTACTACATGGCTGGCCAAACTGCTCTGTAGGTCGCATTATAGATAAGAGTAAACCAGGAAAGAGCAGAGCGGGGGCATCGGAAGGATGCTGCTGACGTGTTATTTATTAGACGACAACCAAAAACAATTCTCTTATCTTAAAGAGGAACTCCAGTGAAAATAATTAATAAAAAAGTGCTTCATTTTTACAATAATTATGTATAAATGATTTAGTCAGTGTTTGCCCATTGTAAAATCTTTCCTCTCTCTGATTTACATTCTGACATTTATCACACGGTGACATTTTTACTGCTGGCAGGTGATGTCACTGGAAGTAGCTGCTGCTTGCTATTTTGGCAGTTGGAAACAGCTGTAAACAGCTATTTCCCACAATGCAATGAGGTTCACAGACAGGAAACTGCCAGGACCATGGTCCTCACAGTTTCCTGTGGGAGAGGTTTCACCACAATATCAGCCACACAGAGCCCCCTGATGATCCGTTTTTGAAAAGGAATAGATTTCTCATGTAAAAGGGAGTATCAGCTACTGATTGGGATGAAGATCAATTCTTAGTCATGGTTTCTCTTTCAATTCTCGTTGCTTAGCACATGCTTTCTTTATTAAACCTGTGCAAAAAATTCCTCTTTGCAAAGAGAACAGACTATTCTGTACCAATAATAGCAGATAATACAATGTTGAGTACATTTGTAGTCAGAGGTTTATTACTATACAGTACTATGTTGTTCTAGGTATGTAACTCAGATACTACAGAGTGGCAGTGTTTGCAGGGGCCTAACTCCAAATCATGGGGCTCCCAGCAAAACTATGATTGGACCCCCCAATGTTCAAACCCTTACCGTTGCCTACCTCTGGTGACCCTCACAGCCTGGGGCCAAGAGTCATAAAACGAGTGTGGGCATCATAATCTTCACACCCGTAACAAGTGTAGCCACAAAAACACCTGATCTGAAGGATGGACCCCTTTATCGGAGGGAGTAAATTAGTAGTTAGGGCCCCCTTACAGCTCTAGGCTGCCCTGCGGTCGCAGGGGCTACTCCCTTCTAGTTACGCCCCTGAGTGTTTGTGTCTATGGGGTTGATGATGTATGAAGCAGCGGTAATAATATTGCTGTACGCACCCAAAAATGACTGCTTGTGATCGTCTTTGGCCAAAACTCTTGAATGTCTACAGGTGTCCCCCGATGTCTCTGGCATCCCCTTGACTGATCCAGAGGGACAGATACACTCGCCTGATGGCTTTTCATGTTTTAGGAATCTCCAATGAAGTCCACCAAAAGCCAGATTCTGCAATGACACTTGGGCTCTTTGCCTGTAGATATGTAGAACTAAAGTCACACCGCCCAGCTTTTTGAGATAAAAAAAATTGGGACATGTTAAGACACACCCCTGTCACACGCTAACCACGCCCCACCACACCCCTCATCATGCATACCACAGAGAATTTAGAAGCCAAAGATGTAGTTTTATCATTCAAACCGCACTGGTCCTTTCTATCATCATTAGTTTTCCTTCATTTTAACATTTGCAAATCAGAAATATATCAAGTTAAATCAAGTTTAGAGTACACAAAAAATATTTTCCAGTACACGATACATATTTTCCAGTAGAAAAATACATATATTTGCACAGATCTGTACATTAGTCCTGAAAGAGGGACAAATAAGGAAGAAAAAGGGACTGTTACTGCAAAAAAAGGACAGTTGGGAACTATACTAAAAGAAAGGTGTCCATACATAACTCGTGTTGCCA
The DNA here is from genome assembly GCF_040937935.1 of Hyperolius riggenbachi. Classification (NCBI taxonomy): domain Eukaryota; kingdom Metazoa; phylum Chordata; class Amphibia; order Anura; family Hyperoliidae; genus Hyperolius; species Hyperolius riggenbachi. Next base: position 73,041,401 of record NC_090649.1, on the reverse strand, counting down.
CATCGATATCTGGCCAATTTAATCATAATGATGAAATCTGGCAGAGATCGATACTGCAACATGGATGCCCAATCGTCATGCTCATCAATTTCTGGGTTCAGTTGGGTGCGTGGCTGCAGCAGCGTGTAATTTCCCAATGACTGTTGGACCAGGTGGACCCCCGGCCCGGTCTCCCCTAATGTAAAATGTCCCCTTCTCCTAGCCCATGGGGAGTGTTGCAGGCCCACCTGTCCTTCAACGCCCCCCTAAAGCCGCCCTCACCCCCTGGACTGCCCTTCCACCAAACCCACCTCTTTAAGATGGCCTATCCACCCCCTACAACACAGTAACTCTCTACTGAATATTTATTCCACAGCCCTACCTAGTGTTTCCAACCCACCCCCTTAGATTGTAAGCCTCTGGCAGGGTCCTCCCTTCCCTAGTGTAATCTATAGGATTGTGTGCTCCTGTCCTATGACAGCCTGTACTTGTATTACTGGGCCTTCCTAACCAGCCCATATCGCATGATCATGTATCTTACATAGTTATTTGGGTTGAAAAAAGACATACGTCCATCGAGTTCAATTAGAAAAAGTACAGCACCAGCAGCTTGCACCCGCACATATCTCTGTAGATCCAGACCTTGTAACGTCTGTCATTCTTGTATCGTTGTATGTATTTATTGTCCAGGGCTGTGTAATATGTTGGCGCTTTATAAAAATAAGAAGTTTTAAATCAGGATGATACCATTTATTGGCTAACTAAAAGTGAATAAGAATAAGCAAGTTTTGGCCTTGCAGCCTTCGTCAGGTTTACATCCTGTTAGTTTGCAGGCTGGTGGTACAGACAGCTATATACATGCAACATCAAAAGGGAAAACTGATTTTTTTCAAGCATAAATACATGTCATTAAGATGCCTTAATTGAAACAGAACAACTAAATGGGGTGAGAGGTTGTTAGCTGAGATAAGCATACTTGTTTACACACTATGCTCACAGACCTGGGAGTTGCACTGACACAGAGGTATCGTAAATTCGGAGTTTTTACTGATGGCTAACATGGTACAATACCCTACTGCTACTTATAAAAATCAATAATTTTAATAATAATAATAACCCGCCTGCTCCTGTGTCACATGGGTCATTCTCCATTGCCATAGGGATGCCTGTGCCCCACGACCCATGTGCATGTATGTGACATCAGTAGAGATCTTAATCTGATTACAACAAAGCCGACATACTTCATTACAATACATAAAGTTACATAAAAACTTTGAAAAGGGGTGCAAACTCTTCCAGCATTCCAAGACCGCCTCTCCTTTTACCAAACACCTAATTATAGTCCATTTGCTAAGAGGATGGGCAATAGTGAAATATTAGCTGGGACAAAATATGAAGAATGGATTTATTTTTGTTTCTGTGTCATCATGGCAACCACATAGCATAGATGTCAGTGCATGTCACTGGGGGTCACAGGCATCAGTGAGTGGGTGCAGCACAAGTACGGAGCTGTCAGAAGAGGTATGTAGAGTGCTGATAAAGGAATGGTGTTTGTCTTGGCCTGGGCCGGCGCACACAGGGGAGTGCTAAGTGCTGTTCTCATGCGTTTCATCAACCTGTGGCTTATTATTGTGTGATGCTGATAGGACAAGCTCTTGCAAAAGGTGTCTCTGTACTGTAATGTCCACATTCCCTAAATTCCCAGGCTTTCCAATACCTGGGCCTGGAAAACCACACCCTGCACAGTTCCCTAGTCTTCACGTTTGACCAGTTGTGCAAGAAAATCCCACCTTAAAGAGGAACTCCAATGACATGCTGTACATTATTCAGGATACCCACTTTTATGTTAATTATCCTGGTTTCAGTATCAGAGGCACTACCTATAGCTATACTTTGAGCAAAATGTAAAGGGACCTGGGCTGAAAACTCACAGATATCCAGCAGCTAACACAACATCCCAAAATAAATGAGGGTATTGGTGCCACATATCAAACAGACATGGGGTTAAGCCCCTCTGCCGGTGTGAAGGCCCATCTCCTAGAGGGGTCCCTACACTAATGGTACTATGTGCACAGAGCCAGTTCTAGACTTTTTGCTGCCTGGGGCAAACTTGTAAGGATGCACCACACATTATAGCTGCAGGGCGCCTAAAAAAAAGAAACTACCTCAGTATAGGTAGGTAGGTGGCCAGGTATAGGTGCCCCCCTGTATAGTAAGCCAGATATAGGTACCCCTAGTATAGGTAGCCAAGTATACGGTAGTTGCAAACACACTGCCCCTGTAATCTCCGCACTTGATGCAAGTGTTTCACCTTGCTTCATGAGAGAAACAGCCCTGTTTGTGCACAGATCTCTGGAACTTGATTTACTTTTCCAAAGGGAATTGTTTAAGTATAGCAGTCTCCTTTCACCTCTGTAACACCTCCACGCATTACTTCCTATTTAGCATGCTATAAGTACGCAAAAGGAAGTAATGCGTGAGGACATCTTGTGGTCAAATAGTAAAATTACACCTACACACATTTAATTAAAAAAAAAAGACCCACAGACACATTTAAAATTAACAGTTTACTATCCCATAATTACCCCCCCCCCCCCTTTTTTGCTTGAAAAAAACATTAGTTAAAAAAATACATAAATAGTTACCTTAAAGAGAATCTGTACTGTGAAAATCTTACATACATAAACGAACCAGCCTGTTTGTTGTCTTCTCCTAGCTCCCTCTGTGACATTTTCGCTGCACCCCGCTGCTTTCTTGGTGATAAAATCACTGTTTTATTCATCGTTTTTGTAAACAATGAAGATGGCCACCAAACAGGAAATACATCATCAGAGCAGGTGCCTGTTTGCAGAGGCTCCTCAGCTGCTTGTCTGGGCTCTGCACTCACAGCTGTTCACAAGGTCACAGCTCCTGAGCCTGCAGACATGCTGGCCGTGAGCAGAGACCCTGCCTGTGACTCATACACACAGCACACAGGAGAGCAGAGGGGGACGTGGAGAGGGCGTGCATAACTTCTCCCTATCACAGCAGCGGCAGCACATTCCTCCCTGGGTCGACAGAGCTTGACAAAGAAAAGAAGATTAGATATTACAGAGACAGTGCAACTAGAAAAGGCTGCAGTAATTCAGATCACATTAGAACAGGTAATGGGAACTTATAGGATAGAAGAAATAAGGCTGAACATTTTGTTACAGACTCTCTTTAAGGACTGACATTTTTAAATATGTATGTCAAGAGGATATATTAGTGATGGATGCAAAACTGAAAAAAAATGCACCTTTATTTCCAAGTAAAAAATTGGCGACATACATTGTACTAGAGAGATATTTTAAATGTTGCAATAACCGCCGGGACAAATGGGCAAATAAAATGTGTGGGTTTTAATTACAGTAGCATGTATTGTTTTAAAAGCATAATGGCTAAAAACTGAGAAATAATGAATTATTTCCATTTTTTTTAAAAATGCAGTTAGAATAAAATAATTCTTAGCAAAAAAGTATCCCCAAAGAAAGCCTAAGGCCCGGTTCACACTTGCGGTGGCCCTCCGGAATCGCCGTGCCGGAGCCGCACCGCCTGCAGAACGGACGGAACGGACGCACGGCATAGCAATTAAAGCCTATGCGTCCGTTCACATGGGTCCGTTCTGCAGAACCGGAGCCGGACCGGATCCGGGCCGGATCCGGACTCCGGCCTCCGTTCCAACATGCGCTATTTTTTCATCCGGCCCCTCCGGCAGCCGTATCCGGGGCGGAGCCGGACTGCACCATCCGGCCAATACAAACAAATGGGAACCGGAGGCCGCACAACACACTGGCTGAGAAATCCGGATGTTCTACCCCACCTCCTATGCGGATTTTTGCGGCGATATTGGCTGGGGACACATGGGCAAGCATTTTGGAGTGGAGCAGCACGAGCTGGAGGTGTTGGCAGGATGTTGGCAGCATGTCGGAGGTGGAGGTGAGTGCTAAACAGCAGAGGGCCTGATTCCACAGGTCCCCCTTCTGCTGACCTCCCAGACCCCAACATTTTTTTTTTTTTTTACGTTAACTTTGCCAAACGGATCCGGATCGCATCCTGATTACCACCTGATGCAACCTGACCGGATCCGGATCGGATCCGGATCAGAACCGTACGGTTCCGATCCGGATCCGGTCCGGATCCGGTCAGGTCATCCGGTCCGTTTGGCAAACAACCGCTAATGTGAACCGGGCCTAATTGGTGCCGAAAAAAAAACAAGTTATAGATTGTTTCATTGTGATAAGTAGTAATAAAGTTATAGGTGAATAAATGGAAGGAGCACTGACAGGTGAAAATTGCTCTGGTTTTTAAGGGGAAAACCCCTTGGAGGCGAGGAGGTTAAATTTAAAAAAAAAATTGTAATAGTTAAAAAGAAAAAAAAATATTGGCATTTTATGTTTTGCTTTGTGGTCCATTGTGGGTGTGGCAATGTAAGCATGCTCATCTTTCTTCCTTGTTTTTATTACGTTCATATTACTACACACAGGAGTGTCAGCAGATGCTGTATGAAAATATTTTGCCACTCCTCTGCCTTTGATGTAGCCTCAGTAACCAGGACACGAAAGCCCCAGATCTGTTCTTCACATACTACTAAATATGGAGAAAACAAAAACTTCTGACTAAACCTGCTATTAATAACTGAACTGAAATTGTTGAGGTGGGCTAAGAAAAGATCAGAGATATACCATCCACAGCAATAAATCAATAAAAATACAAAATCCCTACGCTTTACTGGGTATGACAAAAAAATATATATAAACCTCAAGTGAGTAAAACTAATAGGTTGACTTACAAACTCTTAGGGCTCAGTCACACTTGCTGATCGCAAAACGCTAGCGATTTTGCCCTGGCGTTTTTTGGCGATTAACGCCCCAAAAAAAATCACCATTCACACCTTGAGATTTGTTAGCTTCTATAGCACTAAAACGCGATCGTCTGAAAATGGTGCAGGCTACGCGTTTACGTTTAGCGTTTTTGTGCGATTTGCGGCGATTAGCTCAAATCGCCCAAATGAGAATGGTCCCATAGACTTTTATTACCCTAGCGCTTTGAAAAGCGCTAGCGTTTGAGAGTTTTGCCAAATAGCCGGCAAAACGCTCAAGTGGGAATAGGCCCTTAAGGTCTCTTTCACACTGGTGCGGTGCGTTGGCCTATTTGGCAGCAGGCCAATGCTAGGTCAGTGCAAGTCTATGGGGCATTTCCTACCTAGTGTGGTGCAAAGCTTCAATGCTAGAACAACAGTGTGTTGTATGGTAACATGTGCAACAACATGCAGCGAACTGGAAGTCATGTAAGTCTATGGTGATGCTTATTTTTTATTGGCGTGGAAGCCTATTTTTTCAATACACTTCCACGCAATTTGAATTCCGGGCCACAGGAAGTGAGCGCTACAGAGCCTCACTTCCTGTTTGGCCTGCTGCCAGAATGGAGATTACTGTGCACTGCTGCAGTAATCTCCATTGGCTTTTTATTTGCGGTGTGATCAGCCGAATGCACCGCAGCGCTACCGCAGGGTTAGTAGCGTGACGCTGGCGTGAGGGTTCCAAAGGTACAAACAAAATTAACAAAAATCAGTCAAATCAAATTAGCGATTATTATTATATGCAAGGCAATATAAATACAATCAGGCTAAATTGCACACAACATCAAACAGGTTACCATAAAGGCTTACCTGTCACTATTATTATTATTATTTGCTATTTAAATACTGCCAACATGTTCCAGCGCTGTATGTAGCAGTCAAGTCAGAAGGAACACAAGTGATGCCCTGATGCGTATCGTGGTCAAAGATCTAATTCATCAGGGGACATTTATATGCAACACCAACAGATCAATCAGTCGATCAGAACATAAACTACATAATGCTCACCTCAGGAATAGAGCTCCATAGTTAGGAACTGTAAGAGGAACTGTAATGATAATAATGTAATTAATAAAATTGCTTACTTTTTGACTATTCATTTATAAAGTTGTATTTGCCCGTTATTTAATCTTCCCTCACCCGATTTATATTCTGACATTTATCACTGGTGGTGACATCTTTTGTCTACTGTACTGCAAGCTGACCACTCTGCTCCATGTCTTTGTCATATTTCTGTGCCTGCTCCTACGGAGAATCATCTGCACAGGTGTCCGACTGCAGTCCTTGAGGGCTAGATCCATGCCAGTGTTAAAGCGGACCCAAACCAAACATTTTTTAAATTAAAAATATTTAGTTGCACCACTCTGACACATACAAAGATAAATAAACACTCCTTGCAGCCTATGAGCATTTCAGTGCATGCTTTTCACCCTCCTCTTTGCATAACCAGGGTTATACAGGTGGCAGCCATTAGCAATTCCTCCATTGCCAGACACCACCTACTCCACCAGTTTGCCGGATTATTCCCCGGCAATATGAAAGGAAGGGGAGGGGTTTCTCCAATAAATGTTAAATATTTTATATTTGTCATCATGCAGCTATTTATTAGATTAATGAATTTAGAAAATAGATTTTATTTCTGAAATCTTGTATTTTTAATTTGGGTCCACTTTAAGAATAGACTGAGAAATAGAAAAATGCATTCTACTTAATGAACTACACCTTTCCTGATTCAGTCCCATCAATTAATTTGAGCTGTCCCAAAAATGTGTGTGGACTTCAGCCATTGAGAACTGGAGTTTGTGCATCTGGGTGCAGTAAGGGCAGCATTATGTTGTCATTGGCCCCCCAGTGGTCAATCACAGGGCACATGTATAAAAAATACACTCCAAATTGTGGAACCAGTTCATAGTAGAGCTGTGGGATTGCTATTAAAAACTTCCTAACTCAAAAACAAAAAGATTTGTAGGAGACATTTCCTAACTCAAAAACAAAAAGATTTGTAGGAGACGTTTGTTCTTGGCATACAAGTCACAAGCCTCTAAATTATAACAGAAGATGTGTAGTATTTACATAGCTGATTTTCCTTGCCACTTTCTCCCCTAAGCAGTGTGGTCACGAAGTTGTAATTTATTTTTGTGGACACTTTTTACGAGTTGTGATTTAGCAGTGTCAGTAGATGGTCATGTTGGTGTGGGGGTTGCCGGAGCCATAGCCTGTGTGTTCCATTTACACCATGTTAGAATGTGGCCAGCATACCACTTGCTTGGCTTGTTCTGGTATTGCTATGGCGATGCGTGTGGTTTCATTTATGGTTGGTGGTTTCAGTCCTCCAGAATCCCAAGGAGAAGAGCGTCATTACACTAGAAATTACACTTCTGAACTATTATTTCTGGCTGTTCTTTCAGTAGAGCAAGTAGGAAAATAAGGTTTTGAAACTGGTTGGTATGGAGAACCTGAAGCAGAATAGCTGTTGTATGCTTTACATTCCCTTCCTTTGTATTCCCTATTCGGTCCTTTACTTTCTACTCCTTTCTGACCTTTTTTCCCCCTTCATCTTCACTCTCTCCCTCCTTCCTTCCTTCTTTCCTTGTCTTTATGCTCATCTTCCCTCTTTTCCTTTCTCATTACCTTCCTCCTTCCCTCCCTTCTCTTTACGTATTCCTCCCCTCTTTTCATTTCTTCCTTTTTTTTTCTCTTCTACCCTTCCTTTATCTTTCTTTTGTCCTTCCTTGCTTCTTCCTCTCATTTCTCTCCTTATTTTATCCCTCTCCCTTCCCTCCGTTTCTTTACCTTCCTATTCACTTAGTCCTTATCATTTCCATATCCTGTAGCCAATTATTCAATACTAAAGTGCAAGGATACTAAGTGAAGTCTGTAGGCTCCATAAGTTAGAACCGTTAAATTAAAGGTTCAGGGTGAATAACATTTCTGGACATTATCACCCATATAATCTTTATTACTGCCACATCCCAAAGTAATGCTAACCTAACCTGATCCCAAACTTTCATGAACCGTGCATGTCCTGTAGATAACTCATAGACATGGGCACTCGAGAAAACAAGATTCAACTGCCCGGCCAGTCAAATAATAAACCACAGTGAAACGTACTCAAGAGCCTAGGTACAGTAGTAAGTGTAACGATTGTGGAATCGTCTCCGTGGTCAGCGCACCAGACGTCCGCTGACGCGGCGGATTTCCTCCACAAGCGTATAATTGAGGACACCCAGGCTAGGTGCTATGCACCTGCAGAGGGAAATTCCTGTCGGCAGGTGGAGCTGTGGAGTGCAGAGGAACAGCTCCTCTGCCCTACCACACACGCCAGACAGGAATTGTACGAAGGGAAGAAACGCAATCGCAAGAGAAGCGATTGAGAGTGAGCACAGAGACAGATTGTGTGTGTGTGCATAAAACTAGTCGCCAACCCGCGACTGTGCACACACCACAGCAGATAAGAAGCAGGAACGCGATCGCGAGAGGTGCGATCGCCATACGTGACACAAGGCTACAGCAAGGCGGAGCACGAGAGTAGCAAAGGCACAGCAAATCATACAATGAGGAGAAACAGAAAACCAACAAACGGTAGCTAAAATCGAACACCGCACTCATTCGCAACAGTGCACACGGATATGCGCGGTCTCCACGCGATAAGCACAATAGAGACAAGCACGCCTAACTAACCATCGACAGACAAACATGAAACAGAGGACGCGAACGCTTGCTTAACGGTTACCTCACCGAGCCTCCAGCAAGCGGTCGTAGCAGACAAGACAGACACACGAAAACAGGGACAAGCGAGAGATAGGATCCACAGCACTAGCGAGAAGCGAGTGCGATCCAGGTACAGAGTAGCAGAACAGAAGGATCCACAGCACTAGCGAAAAGTGGCCAGCGCGATCCCAGGAGACAGAACAGAAGGATCCACAGCGCCAGCGAAAAGTGGCTAGCGCGATCCCAGGAGACAGAACAGAAGGATCCACAGCGCTGGCGAAAAGTGGCTAGCGCGATCCCAGGAGGCAGAACAGAAGAGATAGCTGGTAGCAACCGCTGCACCAGCTATGCTCCAAGAACAGAGATCAGAACAACTTCCTATCGACCACCGCTGGGACAGGACAATCGCAACAGACAAACAAAACAGATAAAAAATCCTAACTGCACTAGGGAAATCTGCCTAGCACAGTTTCCAGGAATTACTCTAAGCTGATCTTCAAACCAAGAGCATGGCTGACACTCACTAGGAGTGTGTACTACAAACCCTGAAGGAATGACCAGCCAAGGACTGTGGGTAATCCCAACCATTATACTGCCAGTCATCACAGGAGGCAGGTAGGGGATTTGCATAACGAATGCATGCAAATTCCTCAGCAGCAAGCTGCAATACAGACAAAAAGTCTCTCTTAAAGAGACCTGCAGAATGCAGACCTGAACAGTGGTCAAAAAGCTGCCTGTTTACACAGGCAGCTGAGCAGATTCTCACAGTAAGCGTATATGAAAAGTTATAGGAACAAAAGACTGTATTTAATTTTATAGATGATTCTTCGTTCAGAAACCCTGCTCCAGGGGCGTAAATATTCGTCTGTGCAAGTCAATGAGAAGAAAATGGCCAGTGAAAATTGCTCTGGTCTTGAAGTGGTTAAAGTGTACTGTGGGTGGACGGATGCAACCTTTTTGATGATCTAACGTAAGAACTGTGGGACAGAAAGGGCCATTAATGTGAGTGAACATCAACTCTGGTTGGTACAGGACAATAGACAAGCTTCCATGGATACCCCGTTGCAAATGGGGCTCCTGAGTAGACAACGAGGGAATGCACCCATGCTCATGAGAGTTCCCCACAAAAGACAGCTACAGTTTGCACAGGAATAATGATGCTGAACTTGCGTCCGAGGGATGCCTTCACTGATGAGTCATTTTGAGCTCAGCCTTCGAACTACCCCGACCTTAACTCAATGGAGGACATTTGGGACCACCTCGATCGACATGTTCGACGACTGGATCAACCACCACACATCCGTCAGCAACTTTTGGGCTCCCTGTTTGCGTGGCTTCAGTCACCACTAGCATCCATCCAGCACCGTATTAAGCCACTCCCACAGTGTCTTGCTGCCAGGGGCAGCTATTATGGATATTAACAGGTAGTCATGATAATGTGACTCCGACTGTGTGTGTCTACATAGATTTCTGGAAAGGCCACAGAGGCCCGGGCCTTGGGCTGCTGGACATGGAAGAGGACGATACAAATTGAACACAGAGACTGCAAATGGGGAGAAAAACATGGTACAGGGTAGCTGCTGCACAAATGAGCTGTACAAAACATGAAAGAGAGGTTCTTTTGTACATAGATGGTACATGGTTTATTTTTTCATATTTATTGTGCAGAGTCATGGAAGACAGCGCTTTATACATCATTTATGCCAATAATAACTGAGGGGATACTTTTGTTTGGGTTATTACTGAAGGATTTACACCGAGATCCCTGCCCTGCATCATCCAGTACAAGGAGATCTCACCGCCTCATCTGTAGTCTAAGTTGATCTGACACAATAAAGAATGCAGCGAGAGGGTCAGACCTCGGCACTTACTATGATGGAACAGAGCTGGAGAAGCCATCAGGGAAATCTCGCTCCTGGAGTCCCCGAGAAATATGAGAGGACGGTGGAGGGAGGATCCAACCCCCCAGCATTCATGGAAATAGATGAAAATATCAGCTTGACTTGCCCAGAGCCGCTAATGTCATCTTGGCATACTTTTTTCAGACATTTCCAAAAACTGACCCAAGTATGTGCTGTTACTATGAAATGTTATTTTAATGTAAATAGCCCCTTTTTTAGGTGCTTGTCAGCTTGCTGATCGTCCCACAAAGCGGCATATTGTCCGCACATGAGCACCTTCCTCTGTGTCCCATCTGGAGGCCAGACTTTAGTAAATATCATTAGCAAGGGTCACATGACTGCAATCAGAGCTGACCTCACTGCTGCGCTCTGCTTTGTATCAACACAGGAGCGGTAAAGAAAAACATGGAGCCTTCCATCCCACACTTTCATCAGCAGAGGACAAGTTCATATGTGTGCAGCATGATGGAAGGGTCAGAGCTGTGGCCTTCTGCACTGAGGACTTCCATAAGCTGACTCACCAAATACCACCAGTGTTTCTCTTACTCAGCTCAAAGTTTCCGATCCAGGACAACTGTAGTTAAAGAGTACCCGAGACGAACCTCAGGTCAAAAGTTAAATACTTACCTACGCCATCTTCCAGTCCAGTCCCAGCGCAGACTTCCCAAAGGAATCCACCAAACTCCTGTTAGACTCCACGATTGCGACCACAATTCCCTTCAAACACGAGTGTGGCCGTACTATGCCTACGTGAGCATGGCTGTAACTGTGCATTAAGCTGGAGCTGCTCATGCTCATGCATCGGTTGTGCATGAAGAGTAACGCAGTCACAATGTGCAGTAGGGTTCCGGGCAGGGGCAAAGGACTGTGGGAAGCCTCTGAGGGATCCAGACGCTTCCCTCTCCTAAGGCCAGTATTTAACGTTTGACCCAAGGTTCACTTTGGGTTCTTTTTAAAGTGTAGCTGTAATCACAGAAGTGTGAAAATACAACTATCTACATGGCCAGGCTGAAATACAGCTGCCTCGGGTACAATTTAAATGTTAGGCATGAAAAATAGAATTATGTTGGGCTTGGAGGAGTTCCATCCTCAGCAGATGTTTGTTTATACTGAGAAGGTCTTCAGTATAGTAGACATCACCACTTGGAGAAACTCTATTCAGTGGATTCGGCCTCTCCTACATCATTAGCCGATCTAATGGTCTTAGCAGCTCTCTTAGCGTCTCTCCTCTCTGATTAAGCTTTCTTTGTGTCCTCGCCAAGCACCATATGGGTCCAAATACTTGCCCACAAGAGCCCTCCTCTGTCTTCACTTGGCTTTCTGTGAATAAGCACTAGAATCAGGAGTTCATATCCTCTTATTGAAAACATATCCCTGGCTTGTTGCTAAAGCTCCCATCCTTTCTCTTTTTATCCCGCAACATCACAGGAATCTGTCTCAACAAAGCTTATGGCAGCTCTATTTTTAGAAGGCTTGTTCTCCTTTATTACTGCGTAGTTTATTATTGCCACATGTAGTGTAATATTATTAACATGGCTCCTCTCAGCAAAAAATAAATAAAACTCATTGCGTAAATGTAACGTCTCGTAACTCTACAGTGACTCTGATTTTGTTGAAAAAGGATCTCCAGGAATTATGGACGATACTGTAGAGTCTCAATTATCTGGCACAGGTGGGAATTGTCTGATACTGGACAGGTGTACTTCTGGTTGCTTGAGGGTCCAAGCAGCCATGGCCTCAGCGTGACACTTCTCTCCCCTAGAGAACGCTTTCCTGCTATGCAGGGCAGCCTGCAGTGGAAAAGAAATACCAGACCTCCGGGTGCCAACCTCTTCTCTTCTTACAGCTGCTGGCGGTGCTCCTGTAACCACCTTACGGCTCCTGCTGCATGTCATGTGACCCCATGTGCATCAGGTGACACACATTGGGAGCTGATGGAGGATGCAGCAGCACAGAAGGAGAGAAGAGGATTATGACTGGAGCTCTGGTATGTCTTTTCCACTGCATGCAGCCCAGCATAGCTGGTATAGAGAAAGAGAAGTATCCCACCATAGCACCCATGTATTTGCCAGTTACTGATAGTGTCAGTTGTGTGAATTATAGATAATGGGACTCTACTGTAGAAGATTTCATTCGGCCTGTCAGAATAGGCAGTTATACAAAGCTTGGCTCAGTGGTGACTGTCAGCAGGGCCGGATTTAGACCAAGGCCACCTAGGCCATGGCCTAGGGCACCACAGAAGCAAGGGCACCAAAACAGCAGGCTAAACCTATGCAGCATTTGCAAGCTTGCAAATGCTGCAATGCAGGGAGATCAGGCGAGCGCCTGACCATGGTACTCTGCTGCCAGCGGCCTGTGCAGTGGCCACCTAGCTTTCTGTGTACGTTTTCATTGTGGCGGGCGGCTATGGACTTGGGCAGCATTGGAGACAGAGGGGAGGAGGAAGCTTCGGCACTGGAGACAAGCTGAGAAATGAGTGACCGTGATGGCTGCTGCAGTGTGAAGATGAGCTGGCTACCTATACTGAAAGGGGGCAGGGGGAGGAGGGATTAAGGGTGTCATCTGGCTACCTATACTAGAGAGAAATGGGGAGGGGTCATCTGGCTACCTATACTGGAGGTAAAGGGGGAGGGGTCATCTGACTACCTATACTGAAAGGGGGCGGGGGAGGAGGGATTAACCACTTAGCAACTTCTGCCACGCTTTTCTACGTCCTTATTTACAAACACCTATAAACACATATAAATATTTGGTTCTGCTGTCTATTTTTAGAAAACTGAGTACGTATAGCACCATCTTGTGGCCAAAAAGTAAAACTACTTCCAAATACACCATTATTCATTTACCATAGGAACATTAAGCACATTTTCATTATTTTTGAAACTCCTTCACCCCTCACCCAAAATAAAATATTATCACCATACTTTGTACTAGGGACACAAGTTAAACATTGTAAAAACCGGGACAAATTGGCAAATAAAATGTGTCTGTTTTATCTACAATAGCACAATGTATTTATAACTACAATGGCTGAAAGCTGAGAAATGGTGATTTTTTTCATTTTTTTCTTCTTCTTCCCTGTCAAATCAGTATAAAATAATATAATTCTTAGCATAAAGTACTGCCCAAAGAAAGCCTAGTTTTTCCCGTAAAAAATAATGTATAGATTATTTCAGTGTTATAATTAGTGATAAAGTTATTACCGAATGAATGGGAAGAGCTTTTGAAGGGGAAAAAACCTGTGGTAGAGAAGTGGTTAAGGGTGTCATCTGGCTACCTATACTAGAGAGAAATGGGGAGGGGTCATCTGGCTACCTATACTGGAGGTAAAGGGGGAGGGGTCATCTGACTACCTATACGGAAGGGGGGCGTCTGGTAACAGTGGCCTTGGGTGGTAAAGAGTACAAATCCAGCCCTGACTGTCAGGCCTGTGCTTGGCTAAAGCACAGCCGAGTGCCAGTTATCTATAGCCACTTGGTTACTATGTAGCTAAGCTGAGTGCCAACTATCAGCTGTATGCTGGACTATTACCTAGGCAAGCGCCAGCCATTATCTATGCATTATCCAAGTTTCTATGTGGCGCAGGCGAAACCTGCTTCATCAGGCAGTTTAAAGGAGTCACTTATCCTAACTGAGAAGCCCAGCATAAAAAAGCCAACACTACTCAGACATTTTGCTGAGGATAACATTTTAAAGGATAAAGAACAATAAATAGGTTGGAATAACAAATGGTATTCCTATTTATTTCTGAGTCCGAGGGGTTCTTCTTTAATGAATCCAGTTCTGCAGGATTGTTCCTCCTCACTAGAGTTGCGCAGCTCGGGAGAACCTTATAGGTCCTCTGTCATCATTATACTGCATATTATAGTGCTGATTCCTGAGTTTTCTTCATCCGGGTGTTGTTATACTTGGATCACATCCTCTCTCGTAGCAGCGCACACAGCATGAGGCCAGACTACACGCTGTGTGAAATATGACAAAGTTACATAAAAACATGACTGTATGTTAGTCAGAGGAATAAAATACAAACTTTTATCGCTCATTATATCAAAAGGTTGTTTTCAGTCCTGGCCTTTATGCCCCAAAAGCCCATACTTAGCATATAGTCACGTAGGTTTCGTAGTGGTGAAAGAATATAGTTGCGCTCCCTGCCAGGTCCTCAAGTTCTTCAGGGGTTCCCAAATCAGGGTTTGTGAATGCCACAACAACGTCACCGTCTGTACAGTATTTAATATATTAGGAGCCCCACTTTTACCTTTGCTGGGAGCAGTGTCGGACTAGGAGGTGGTAAAGCTGAGGAAATCCACTTGCTGGCCAAGCAGCAGTAACCAGGTGTTGCTGCTCACAGTGAAGACTTCCTGCAGGTTTCTATTGGGAGTGGTAACACAGGGTTTCTGCTGCTTGGCCAGCAGGTGGATTTCCTCAGCTTTTTCACCTCCCAGTCTGACACTGGCTGGAAGCTCCCAGTCCGACACTGGCTACTTAAAGGACTACTATGGTGAAAAATTTAAAAATGTAGTTTTCTCCCAGAGTAAAATGCGCTATAAATCATTTTTTTGCTATCTCGCTGTCACATTTGGCAGTAAAAATCGGACAGTTCTGGTTTTGGACTAGTCCATTTCCTCACGGGGGATTCTCCATTAAATTTTTTAAATTAAAAAAAAGTACTTACATAATGGTAGTTGCTTAGTTCAACTGTCAAAGTAGTGTACAAAGGAGTAGGGAAGCTGGCTGACGTGATGACAACTTTTCTATAGATCCTTTTCAGGGAGTGCTGCTTTGCTAAAGAATAAAGGTAATACTTTGAGGAGATGAGCCTTAGGAGATGAACCAGTCCAAAATCTGTCAGAATTTTACTGCGTACTGTAAGTGACGGCAACATTAGAAAAACATAATTTAGGGTGCATTTTACTCTGTGATTGTTGGTGATAATGATCGTTTAAATGGTAATGAGAAGCTTTGGATAAAATAAAGCATAACGGTTCTGTGGGTCGCATTTAAAGTGGACCTGAACTCAGACCTTTTCTCTGCTCTAAAAGATACACAACAGTATAATAACCTTTAAACAAAACAAAAAACATTTCTTAACAGCTGATAGAAATCCGAAAATAAATCTGCACTGTTTCTACTTCCTGCTTTCATGGAAGCAGACATATTGTTTACAGCCTGTGCTTTCAAATGGGCTTATCTGCCATAGGCAGTCATGTGACACAGGGGAGGATCAAATTACAATTTGAGATTAAGCACAAATGAGGGGGGAATCAGACAGGCTAAACTCTCTAAATACATACAGGGTGCATTTCTCTGTTTTCCTTCTGTCTGGTGCAAGAGTTCGTGTCCACTTTAAATACCCCATTGTCAGTGCCAGGACAGACAGAAGTTTCTCTGGCTCTCTCTGCAGTGGATAAGGTAATGCTTGCAGATATATACGCTGGCCAGATCGCCTTCTTGTTTTGTAGATTACGTCCATGGATGGTTTGGATTAATTCTACAACCTACGTGGCTGTAACAGTATTCTGCGATGGATGTCCTGGACATGATCAGCCGGGATAACACAGTCCAGAAGTGCCTCTTTATTGTATTCTTTATTATCCCACTGGGAAATGAGTTAGTAAATGCTCAGAGCACAGCACTATGTTCTGGGATGCTATGGGTAGTAGTGGGCTGCCCTTGCTACCATTATATCTAGCCTGTATTTATTAAAAAGAACAGCTTAGTGCAGTCATATACACACACACAGCAAAAAATGACTTGGCTATGCAGTGTATTATAACAATTTAATTATTATTTAGTATTATATAACGCCGACATCTTCCGCTGCGCTGTACGGAGTATATTGTCTTGTCAGTAACTGTCCCTCAGAGGGGGCTCACAATCTAATTCCTACCATAGTCATAGGTCTATAATGCATGTATCATGTAGTGAATGAATCTGAATCAGTCTAGGGCCAATTTTAGGGAGGAGCCAGTTAAAGAGAAACTATGACCAAGAATTGAACTTCATCCCAATCAGTAGCCGATACCCCATTTTACATTTGAAATCTTTTTCTTTTCACAAACGGTTCATCAGGGGTATACCTATGAAATTGCTGCCAGGAGACTTGGGCGCAGGATATAGCCGGTATATGGCTAACCCTGTTCCTGCACAAGTCCCGGTGGCGTCAATTACTATTCCCCCTCCAGGTCCACGTGGATGGTAGGGAATGGTGTAATTTGGCTTCCAGCTATTGCTGATGGCCGAATTACAGTGTTTTAAAAGTATCTTCAGCTTTGTCTTCTGACGGCGCCGAAGTTACTCACTCTGCGCAGCTATAGCGATAATTCCTATTACAGCCTATGGTGGCGGTGGCTGCGCCCAAATCTGTGCTGTTATTACAGCACTCGCATCAGGGGGCTCTGTATGGCTGATATTGTGATTAAACCATTAAACCCATCCCACAGTGGAGTTTTCTGTCTGTGAACAACATTGCATTGTGGGAAATAACAGCTGTTTACAGCTTTTCCAACTGTCACAAAAGCAAGCAGCATCTCCTTCCAGTGACATCACCTGCCAGCAGTAAAAATTACACCATGCAATAATTGTTACGATGTAAATCAGGGAGAGGAAAGATTTTACAATGGGCCGACACTGACTAAATCCTTTATACATAATTATTATAAAAAGGAAGACATTTTTTTATTACATTATTTTCACTGGAGTTCCTCTTTAACTTATCTGTATGTTTTTTGGATGTGGGAGAAACCTACACTGGCACAGGGAGAACATACAAACTACCTGCAGATAGCGCTCTGGCTGGGATTCCAACCAGGGAGGGTGCTACTGCTAACCACTACGCCACCTGGCTGCCCTCAAGGGTAGTGTAGTCAAGGTTTGAATCAACAAAAATGTAAGTCCATTTTACAGTAAAAAAAAAAGCTATAGCTATGCATAGCAAAGCATGTCAATTTAATCTCTGGTTAGTAAGTTGAGTGCCACGTGGTGCATAGGTAGCACTATGCTCTCCAAATAACATACAGGCATAACCATGCCCTCTATATTACATACAGGGAGCACCATGCCCTCTATGTTACATACAGGCATCACCATGCCCTCTATGTTACATACAGGGAGCACCATGCCCTCTATGTTACATACAGGGAGCACCATGCCCTCTATGTTACATACAGGGAGCACCATGCCCTCTATGTTACATACAGGGAGCACCATGCCCTCTATGTTACATACAGGCATCACCATGCCCTCTATGTTACATACAGGGAGCACCATGCCCTCTATGTTACATACAGGGAGCACCATGCCCTCTATGTTACATACAGGGAGCACCATGCCCTCTATGTTACATACAGGGAGCACCATGCCCTCTATGTTACATACAGGCATCACCATGCCCTCTATGTTACATACAGGGAGCACCATGCCCTCTATGTTACATACAGGGAGCACCATGCTCTCTATGTTACATACAGGGAGCACCATGCCCTCTATGTTACATACAGGGAGCACCATGCCCTCTATGTTACATACAGGCATCACCATGCCCTCTATGTTACATACAGGCATCACCATGCCCTCTATGTTACATACAGGGAGCACCATGCCCTCTATGTTACATACAGGGAGCACCATGCTCTCTATGTTACATACAGGGAGCACCATGCCCTCTATGTTACATACAGGGAGCACCATGCCCTCTATGTTACATACAGGCATCACCATGCCCTCTATGTTACATACAGGCATCACCATGCCCTCTATGTTACATACAGGGAGCACCATGCCCTCTATGTTACATACAGGGAGCACCATGCCCTCAAATAAGATAAACGCAGCACCATACCCCCAAAAAGATATAGGCAACATCATTCCTCTAAATAGCTTATAGGCAGCACCATACCCCCAAGTAATGTCTAGATAGCACCATACTCTCTAAAATAATAGGCAGCACCGTACGCCCAAACAACTTATAGGTAAGAGTATACCCTACCATATAACATAAGCAGCATTGCACCACCAAATACCATATACGGTAAGCACTACCAAACCAACACAATAAACAACACCATACATCCACATCATCAGCACCATTCATGTATCCCAAACAACATAAATGGCGGCTGCACAGCATACTATTTACACTGTGACATACCAGCTACCAGCAGTTTTGTGACTGGTATTTTGAGTCCCTGGAACTGGTGTGGTCATCAAGGCAGGCCAGGAAAGCCTTCCTTGCACCCAACATGTGGTTCAGCACTGCTGTACTCGGTGCACCAAGCTCCAACCACAGGTGGGGTGATGGCTGGCTGGACCTCTCTGTCCTCTTCCTCCTCCACAGCCATTAGTGGCGCAGCTCTGCTCCCTGCATGAAAGAAATAAAGGAAGTCAGTGGAGGGTCATGCTTGTGGTTGCCACCACAGCAGCTAGAGATATGCTTGTGATGGCCAGATGGCCAATAATTTGGTTATACATCCAGTAATTGCTGAGTCAGCCCTGGCAAGTTTCCTGCTATGGTCCCTTGTTTGCTGATGGTGATTGGTAAAAACTTGTCAGCCTAGGAAACTATACTTTTTTGCACTTTAAATCTAAATACTCTGTTTCTAAAACCGGAGATGATGCAAGAGTGTGCCCTTTGTTGGAATATTTTGAAGTTTGGAGATTTGGCACTCATGTGCCTGGTCTATGGTCTCTGCAGAAATCTGTAGAATTTTCTGAACTATGAAATGTACACAATGAATACTAAAGGCTGTCTGCCTGTAACTGGCCAAAACTTTAGACCTGACTTGCTTTTTTTAATCCTCAACAGTGGTTATTTTCCCACAGTCACCAATCAGATTAACTTGAAGGACCGGTTGGAAGCTTATTAGGGCCTGAGGGGAAGTAGTATTAGTTCTGAAAGAAAAAACATTGATACATGAGGCCTATAGATATCTGTGTGGATGGACAAAGCTTAAAGGATTAGCCTTCTGGATTCCGCTGAGATTACTGGGCAGTTGTGTTTGTGCAGGTATACCTTTCCCCACACCATACCACCTACATCTTATATGTCTCCTTATCTGATAATCTCCTTCTGAACAGACCATCTATTTACCCATTAACCACTTTGCATCCAGACCTTGTCTCCCCCTTATGGACCAGAGCAGTTTTGACATGTTAGCTCTGCAATAACGTTATCCCTACTTGTGACGCTTAAATTAAATATATATTGTTTTTTTTTTCAAGACTAACTAGGCTTTCACTCTATGGCATTTTTTTCCCTCAAACAATTTAGTTTTCTATGCTTTTTAATAGGAAAAATAAGAAAAAAATTGAAAAAACATTATTTCTCAGTTTTACCTATTCAAGTTTAAAAATAAAAAGCGCTGTTGTAGATCATTTTGTTTGACTATTTCTACTGTCACAATTTATGTTAAGGATATAATAATGAAATAATGCTACAATTTGTATCTTTCACTATTAACTGAGAAAATAAACCTATTTTTAATGGTAAAAATCAATCCCTTTGGCTTAGGGAACATATATTCCCTTTCACCAATTAGCGCTGCAGCAGATAGTGCCAGAGGTTTTGCACAGGAGCAAGCCAAACGTGCACAGCTGTGCTTCAGCTACAAGACGTATATCTACGTCCTCGTGGCTTAGATGAAGTCACAGAGGAAGTAGATATACTGTAGTGGTGGAAAAAGGGGTTAACATATCTTCTACATCAGTCAGTTTATCAAATGTATGTCATGTATGTTTACTAGCCCTTTAATAATAATTTCAGTATTTTTATAGCACTTTACTCCTGTTGGACTCAAAGGGCTTGTGAGTAAGCTACTAGAGCGCACTCAGTAGGAGTGTTATGGAGTCTCGCCTAAGAACTCCTTACTGAATAGGTGCTGGCTTACTGAATTTACCAAGATTAAAGCCCAGGTCTCCTCTGTCAGACAGAACTAGTGATGAGCACAAACTTTGCATCGTAATTCGCAAATGCGAAATCATAATGCAAAATTTAGGGTAAAATCATAATTCATTTTGTATGTAAATTTAATCAGGAACTGCAATTTTGCGTAATTTTCACAATAATTTTGTGCCGATTTTACTGGTTAATAGCAAACCCCCATACATGCTATCGTCACCAAAATTGCTATGTTTGTTAAAGTGGACCTTAAAGCGGATCCTAGATGAAAAACTAACTATAACAAGTAACTTGTCTATATATCTTATGTACAGTTTAGATGGTTTAAACAGCAAATCTGTCTGCATACAATTTTAATAGAATATGATTATTTCTTCCTGTGATACAATGACAGCAGCCATGTTGTTTGTAAACATTACACAGAGGCAGGCTTATCTGCACCATCAGCACTCAGACTGAAAAAAAAACTAATCTCCCTCCTCCTCCCTACTCCCCTCTGCCTCTGAAATCTCTGGCTAGTAACACCTCCTCCTCCTCCTGCCCAGACTGAGCTCCCATGAGCCCTTGCTACTGCCAAGGCTCTCTGAAAACCTGTGGGCGTGGTTTATTTAGTTTATAGGGAATTAGAGTATTAAAACAAAAACAAAAAAGTATTTGGCTTGAGGAATGCCTTATAAACAATAGGAAAGGAACACAATTATGAAATGAGTAAAAGTTCATCTCGGATCCACTTTAACTCAAAACCTCCTCTCTGCTCTAAAAGATGCACAACAGCATAATAACCTTTAAACAAAAAACATGTATTTGTTACAGCTGATACAAATCCTAAAATACATTTGCACAGTTTCTACTTCCTGATTCATGGAAGCAGCCATATTGTTTACAGCCTGTGCTTTCAAATGGGCTTATCTGCCATCTCTGCCAGAGGCAGTCATACTGTATGACACAGGGGAGGATCAAATTACAACTTGTGATTAGACACAGATGAGGGGGAATTAGACAGCCTAAACTCTCTAAATACATTCAGGGTGTATTTCTCTACGTTTTCCTTCTGTCCTGTGCAAGAGTTCAGGTCCATTTTAAAAAGCATGGTGGTAACAACTAGGCAAAAAAATATAATAATTTTTCAAAAACAAAATCAACAAACAATCAATAGCTTTCTTTCCCTCTGAAGGCCCAGCACTACAGTAGAGTTAGGGCTCAGAGCTGGTACCATCTTTTTATTGGGCTAATGAGCCTGTGACTGCATACCTATGAATCGGCTGCCGGGAGATTTGGGGGCAGGGTAATGCTGATATATGGCTAACCCTGCTCCTGAACAAGTCCCGGAGGCGCTAATCAGTGGCGTACCTAGGGCATTTGACACCCGGTGCTGGGTATTAAAAAGACACCCCCCCCCCCCCCATTAAAAAAAAAAAAAAACAGCAAATGTGGCATGCTAAACGTGACACGGCGGGTAATGCCAGGTGTAGGCTCGCTCCCCCCCCTAAAGTTGTCCTTAGTATAGTATAGTGGCACCAGTATAGCTAACAAAAAATGGGTGCGGTTATAACATGCGGCGCGCATTGCGCGCCGCGGCGAAAAATGGGCGTGGCCATGACCGGATGAGGGCAGAGCTAACTAATTTAAAGTGAACCCGGGATAAGAGTGATATGGAGGCTGCCATATTCATTTTCTTTTAAACAATAGGCAGCCCTGCTGATCTATTTGGCTGCAGTAGTGAACTGAATTACACCAGAAACAAGCATGCAGCTAATCTTGTCAGTTCTGACAATATTGTCAGAAGCCCCTGACCTGCTGCTTGCTTATTCAGGGTCTATGGTTTAAAGAATTAGATGCAGAGGACCAGCACAGCAGCCAGGCAGCTGGTATTGCTTAAAAGGAGATAAATATTGCAGCCCAATATTATTCTCACCTCGGGTTCCCCTTAAAAGTGCAACACAAAGACAGTGGGCCTTTCCCCAGAAAATTCACATAATTGTTCAGGTTTTCTCAAGAAAATACACGTAATGTGAACAGATTTGACCAGAAAATAGTTCAATCATGTCGGCAGATTTGCCCAAAAAACACGTTCAATCATGTCGGCAGATTTGCCCAAAAAACACGTTCAATCATGTCGGCAGATTTGCCCAGAAAATACATGCAATCATGTCGGCAGATTTGCCCAGAAAATACATGCAATCATGTCGGCAGATTTGCCCAGAAAATACATGCAATCATGTCGGCAGATTTGCCCAGAAAATACATGCAATCATGTCGGCAGATTTGCCCAGAAAATACATGCAATCATGTCGGCAGATTTGCCCAGAAAATACATGCAATCATGTCGGCAGATTTGCCCAGAAAATATATGCAATCATGTCGGCAGATTTGCCCAAAAAACACGTTCAATCATGTCGGCAGATTTGCCCAAAAAACACGTTCAATCATGTCGGCAGATTTGCCCAGAAAATACATGCAATCATGTCGGCAGATTTGCCCAGAAAATATATGCAATCATGTCGGCAGATTTGCCCAAAAAACACGTTCAATCATGTCGGCAGATTTGCCCAAAAAACACGTTCAATCATGTCGGCAGATTTGCCCAGAAAATACATGTAATCATGTCGGCAGATTTGCCCAGAAAATACATGCAATCATGTCGGCAGATTTGCCCAGAAAATACATGCAATCATGTCGGCAGATTTGCCCAGAAAATACATGCAATCATGTCGGCAGATTTGCCCAGAAAATACATGCAATCATGTCGGCAGATTTGCCCAGAAAATACATGCAATCATGTCGGCAGATTTGCCCAGAAAATACATGCAATCATGTCGGCAGATTTGCCCAGAAAATATATGCAATCATGTGGCAACCTGGCCAGAAAACACTTCAATCATGTAGCAGACCTGGCCAGAACAGTCGATACACCTGCTAATATAAATTAAATAAAAATTTACTCACCTGAAGCAGCAGCAGACCTCCTGTCCCGGCCTCCGTCCGGCGCGCAGCTCTCACGATCCTCTGCAGCCAGCAACTGAAACTCCCGCGGTGAGAGCAGGGCTACGGGAAAATGGCGCCCGAAGCCCTGCATTGCAGACTCAGTCTCCAGAGCAGGGCTTCGGACGCCATTTTACTGTAGCCCTGCTCTGCCGCTGTTGGAGCTGCGGGCTGCTGCTGTCAGTGAACTGACACAGCGTCTATTAGACGCCGAAAATCAGTTCACGCTGGGGGTGCTTGGACAATATTAGGGGGTGCTTCAGCACCCAAACCACCCCCCTGGCACCGCCACTGCCCCAGTATAGCTAGTATAGTTGCCCCAGTATAGCATAGTGGCCCCAGTATAGTTTAGTGTAGCATAGTGGCCCCAGTGTAGCATAGTGGTCCCAGTGTAGCATAGGTGCCCCCAGTGTAGCATAGTGGCCCCCAGTGTAGCATAGTGGCCCCCAGTGTAGCATAGTGGCCCCCAGTGTAGCATAGTGGCCGCCAGTGTAGCATAGTGGCCGCCAGTGTAGCATAGTGGCCCCCAGTGTAGCATAGTGGCCCCCAGTGTAGCATAGTGGCCCCCAGTGTAGCATAGGTGCCCCCAGTGTAGCATAGGTGCCCCCAGTGTAGCATAGTGGCCCCCAGTGTAGCATAGTGGCCCCCAGTGTAGCATGGTGGCCCCGAGTGTAGCATGGTGGCCCCCAGTGTAGCATGGTGGCCCCCAGTGTAGCATGGTGGCCCCCAGTGTAGCATAGTGGCCGCCAGTGTAGCATAGTGGCCCCCAGTGTAGCATAGTGGCCCCCAGTGTAGCATAGTGGCCCCCAGTGTAGCATAGGTGCCCCCAGTGTAGCATAGGTGCCCCCAGTGTAGCATAGTGGCCCCCAGTGTAGCATAGTGGCCCCCAGTGTAGCATGGTGGCCCCCAGTGTAGCATGGTGGCCCCCAGTGTAGCATGGTGGCCCCCAGTGTAGCATGGTGGCCCCCAGTGTAGCATAGTGGCCGCCAGTGTAGCATAGGTGCCCCCAGTGTAGCATAGTGGCCCCCAGTGTAGCATAGTGGCCCCCAGTGTAGCATAGTGGCCCCCAGTGTAGCATAGGTGCCCCCAGTGTAGCATAGGTGCCCCCAGTGTAGCATAGTGGCCCCCGGTATGAGGGAAGCTTGGAAGGTGGGGTGGCGGGGTCCCCTCCTTCCGGCGCTTCCCCCTCCTAATTAGCAGCAGCCAGCAGCTTAGCGAAGCGGGCGGGGAGGACTTACTCACCTGCTCCAGGCGATGGCGCATAACGTCATCCTCACGTGACGCTGGTCTCTCTGTCGCTCACTGTGCTTCCGCAAATCAGGAAGCACAGTGGGCGGTGGAGAAGGTGGAGACCAGCGTCAGGTGACGATGACGCTATTTGCCATCGCCTGGAACGCAGGAAGTAGGTGAGTAAGTCTTCTCCGCCCGCTCCTGCCCGCTCATCAAGCTGCTGCTAATTAGGAGGGTGAAGCGCCAGAAGGAGGGGACCCAGGTGAGGGAGGTGGGGGGTCCGGCCCCCCTCCCCGCCGCTTTCCCCGCCACCCCTCCTTTCCGGGTTGCTTTCCCCCTCCTGTCCGGCCGGCACAGGCCTCTGTGGGGGCCTTGATGACACCCCCTGGGGCGCCCGACACCCGGTGCGGGGCGCCCCATGCCGCCCTATGGTAGGAACGCCACTGGCGCTAATTACTATTCCCCCTCCAGGCCGTCATGGTGGATGGTGGGGGAATGATGTAATTTGGATTTCAGCTATTGCTGGTGGCCGAATGACAGTGTTTTTGTAGTAATTTGTGCAACGTCTTTTGATGGAACCCAAATTACTCACTGAGCATTGTTATAGTCGTAATTCCTATTATGGCCTATGGTGGCGCCGGCTGTGCCCAAATCTCCTGCGCTGTCTTTATATGGACAACGGAACCTTATACTAAAGCCTGGTACACGCTTTCAATTATTATTGTCAGATATTGTCAACAGATATTGAATACTATAAGCAGATTGCGCCTTCTACTATGTGGAGGTGGTAAAATTGATCAGTGATTGGCCTATCATAATTGAAAGTGTATAGCAGGCTTAAAGTGTAGCTGAGATGGGCTGCTGAGAAAAAAATTATATATACCTGGGGCTTCCTCCAGCCTCCTCCAGGCTGATCGCCCCATCGCTGTCCTCCTTAGGGATGGCCGGAATGCCAATTCCCGATTCCGCGGTAAATCCGCATTCCGCCATTGCCAATTACCGATTCCGCTTTCCGCTACCAATTTCTGCATTCCAATGCGGAATTTCCGCCGGAAATCACGGAAATTCCAACCGAGTTTAACATCGATTTTCTCAAAAAATATGAAGTCTTTTTGAAAACTTTTTTTGCATCTTGTTCAGAAGATTCTGTTTAATAAACCCTGAAAATTTGGTGTTTCTAGGACTTACGGGGGCTTTGCTATTAACCGCTAAAGTTGGCGGATTTTTACTATAATGTAGGCAGATGCAGATTTTCTGCATTTTAAATTACAGTAAAAATCCGCCGACTTTAGCGGTTAATAGCAAAGCCCCCTAAAGTCCTAGAAACACCAATTTTCAGGGTTTATTAAACTGAATCGTGAATAAGATGCAAAAAAAAGTTTTCAAAAAGACCTTATAGTTTTTGAGAAAATCGATGTTAAAGTCGGTTGGAATTTCCGCGATTTCCGGCGGAAATTTCCACGATATCCGGCGAAAATCCGGGTACTGCACTTGCATTACCAATTTCCGCATTCCAATGCAGAAATGCAATTTCCGATCGGAGTTTCGGAAATTGCATTTCCGCAGAATACGAATGAGCATCCCTAGTCCTCCTGCACTGCCTGGATCCTCCGTAAAAAATCCTTAAGTCGGGGCCAGTCAGAACAGGTGCAGTATGGCCACGCCCACTCCGCCGTCACGCTCCTGTAGTACTGCTCAGGTGCAGAACACTCCCGACGACTGGAGCTGGGGAGCAGCGCAGACAATGCAATCGACCGTCGAATTAGTTGATTTGCTGGGCAGATCGCTCGCCGGTTGGAGGTCAGCGGCTGCTGTAGAGATGCCTGACTATTGTCTGAGGCAGTCGTAATTGGCCACCTTAGGCGTGTGTATGGACCTTTAGGCTTAAGTTTGGCAGGGAAGGCGCTAAAATAGGTGCAGCTCTTTTCTTGAGACCGGGTTATGAGTGAATCGACCATCTTACAAGGCGTATCGAGAATCAGGTTTACGGGTTACATAAAAATCCTGCGCACCAAGGGTTAATTCCTGATAGAAATATTTTGCATTTGTATTTTGCTTGTAAATGTCTCTGTTTGGTAGGATATGATTGGTGGTGTGTAACCCCCGTTACTCATAATGCTCTCGTCTGGACACAAATCATTTACAACCGCAGTATTCTTATAAAAGCAAATGAGATCATGTCATGTGATCAGACGGACTTGAGAAGTGATCATAGTGTGTGCTGCTTGCCTTATATATCATACTTCTACATACTTCTGAGTCTGCCAGAGACTTGTGCTCTACAGAGGAAGCAGTGGGGAGAGCCCATTTACCTACGTTAACCAAAGGATATGTAAACTTTTATATACATATGCTAAATTGACCTCAAACTGCTCCCTGATCAGTACAGCTGTTGTGATGTATTATTGATTTTGCCTGTATAATGATATCTGAGAACCTCCCTGGTGTAACAGTAGGGGATGCGGAGGTTGTTATCACCCCAGGGCCCTTGGGCCAGAGGGGTTCTGAGGGGGCCCTCCCTCTACTGCAGTATTAGCTCTTTATTGGTCCTGTGCTGGTAATGATCATTTCTATAGAGGCTTTGAACAGTGGTAATCATTAAAGGGACCCTGAACAGTATATAAAAATGAAATCAGTACTTGGGGCTTCCTCCAGCCCACCGTAGGCCGCGAGGTCACCCAGTTTCCTCCTGGCTCCTTTTCCGGTCCGACTTCATTACCGGCGACATCTGGGCCAAGTGTCGGCCCAACTCTTCCTGACCGGTAACTCTCCGCGCCATCACGCCGGCCACTACGCGTCATCATTCCGGCCGGCGTGGAAGTCCTGCGCATGCGTGGTTTTCTAACTCTGAACTGCGGCCAGGAAGTGCTGGACCGACACTCGGCCCAGATGTTGCCGGTAATGAAGTCGCTAGCGGGACCGGGAGAGGAGCAAGGAGGACATCGGGGGACCTCGCGGCCTATGGTGGGCTGGAGGAAGCCCCAAGTAAGTATCGATTTCATTTTTATATAGTGGTCAGGATCCCTTTAAAAGACACGTGAAGTGAGAGGGATAGGGAGGCAGCCATGTGTATTTCATTTTAAACAATGCCATTTGCCTGGCAATCCTGATGATCTTTCATGCATCAGTAGTGTCTGAATCAACCACCTGAAACAAGCATGCGGAAAATCCAGTCAAACTCCAGTCTAACTTGTGACCTTTGTTAACAGAAACAATTCAATGCAAAAACAGAATAGCGCCCCCCACTAAACGTCAGTATCATCTTTCTGGAACCATTGAGGGTTTAAATTGCGCCTAGTCCATATAAGTGTAAGTGTAATTCACTGTGAATACATGTACACAAATATATATGAAAAGATAAAAGCACAACAGAGTCACTTCTCAGTACATCATCGTATCCACCCCCCCAAAAAAAATTGATCTGGACGCTTGTTCCGGGTCTAAGACTAAACATATTAGGGGCAAGGATTAGCAAGGCAGCCAGGCAATGTGCATTGTTTAAAGGGAAATCAATATGGCAGCCTCCTTATCCCTGTCACTTCAGTTGTCCTGTAACGAATTGTTTCCATCCCTTGTTTTCACCTCTGATACTGTGGCTTTCTTTGGGAGACTCCGGTTGGTGAAGGAGGAATGCTCTTATATCAGGGTGACTGTATACCAGAAGGTACCTAAATAGCTTTGTTACCCTCCTCCAGCAGTGGGCATGGTGCTTTGCAAAGAGAGGGATCCTACAGGCACTCCCTGTTACTGCTCACTGCTATAGGAGCTGGTAAATAAATCTGAAGGGAACCCCAATGCTTTATATGCTGTGATAACTGAACTAGAAAGCTTAGCCCAGTACAGCACTTAACTACCTGCGGACCGCCGCAGTATAAATCTACGGTGGGCAGGGGGCCCTGTGGTTCTGACCTGACGTAA
The DNA here is from genome assembly GCF_040937935.1 of Hyperolius riggenbachi. Lineage (NCBI taxonomy): Eukaryota > Metazoa > Chordata > Amphibia > Anura > Hyperoliidae > Hyperolius > Hyperolius riggenbachi. The sequence continues at coordinate 73,012,909 of NC_090649.1, read as the reverse complement.
ACTCTACGTCCCATTGACCGCGCGCCCCCGCCCGTCCCCGCCGCTGTCGCCGCTTGATCTCTGCCGCCTCTATGACGGCAGAGCACTGTGAGCCGGGCAGGAGCCGTTTTCATTGGCTCCTGACCCTGTCATTCATGTAAGCCGTTCCCATTGGCTTACATGGAGTGACAGGGTCAGGAGCCAATGAAAGCGGCTCCTGGCCGGCGGACAACGCTCTGCCGTCATAGCGACGGCAGAGAGAGCAGCCTGCGGCGGGGACAGAGCGGCGTGACCGTCGGGAGCGGCAGATTGTAGCGTCGATTCGTCGGGAAGCGGCGGTTTACTGGACCAGCACCCTCTGGTCCTTAAGGGGGCAGAGGATGCTGGTCCTGAAGTGGTTAATGAGCAGTGCTGAGTCTTGCCTCACTGGCCCACAAAGGAGCTAGCCTATAACTCAATGCTTTAATGAATTTTACCTGAATAAAGGAATACATTCAATAAGCTATGTGTTGGTTAGAGTAGCTTTACTGCACTTTACCTGAGCTCTATTGCTTGTGTTGCTCCTTCCTGGCATACTGACCTTCCTGTATCCATTATCAAGCACACTGCTGTCCCCTATGGCTTACTTCCAAACAGATTCCCTGGGAACTAATATTCAAAAGACAACACTAGACATACTGTATCTACGAGTGCTTCTTCCACTGAGTCATCTACTCGCCAACCAGACTGCTACAAATTGAGAATTAAAGTATTTTTGTAATCATCTCTTTAAAGCGGGATTGTCACCATAAAACATAAAAATCAAATTTCAACAGCAACTGGTCTGAGTTTATTAAGTGATAAAGATGCTAATCCTGCATTCAAAACTTTCAAAACGTTTTCTGCTGTTATGATTTGGAGTTCTCACATACTTAAGGAGCACTGGCCCTTCAGTAGTCAGTGCCAAACAGTTGCATGCTGGGGGTTCTTTTTATCTATAATATACTCCTCCTCTTCCATTTATTTCCCTACCTAGCTGCTTATCTGAAACACGATCCCCTGCTCACTTGTGTTTACAAGCAAGGCTGAGGTGACTCAGCGATTGGATGAGAAAAGAAAAAGAAAAGTAAAGTTCAGAAATGACATCAGGATTTAGGCTAAACTGTGGGCAAAAGACATGGCCCCCACCAGGAACAGAATTCTCTTAATTTACTATACAACATTCACTGAAATCAAAACGTGGACAGTACAATACATGTTTTATGTAAGTAGATCAAGTATTTATCTACTTATATATGTGTTTTTTTCCCTGGCATAGTATGGCTAATCCTACTGCTTTAAAGGGTGGCAGCCAGCCTTCTCATCCTCTTCCAATCAGAAAGGCATCTGAGCATGATACAATTTCAATCTTCTTCCGCCTGTTGGTTTTAAGTCGCATCTCCGACTTCCTCTAAGGCAATTTGCTGCTTCTGGAATGAATACATGAATACATGTGTTAGTGGTTCAGAACACTGAGCAGTAAAATGAAAATGCCACAGTTATATTGTTACTGCACTCCATATAGAACAGTGGCTGCTGTAAAGGAGATCAGAAATCACAAGTACACAGGCTCTACAAAATGGATAACTTCTAAAGGAATGATTCTTGTTTTCTGTTATTTTTACGTTATTCAATATTTACAAGTTTACAAACTGATTATTTATACAGATTTTGATTTGTCCTAAGTTTGCGCAGCTTAATCACTTCACTAGAGATGGGCTTTTACCCTTCTGGACCAGAGCAATTTTCACCTGTCAGCGCTCCTCCCATTCATTCACCTATAACTTTATCACTACTTATCACAATGAAAGGATCTATATCTTGTTTTGTTTTTCGCCACCAATTAGGCTTTCTTTGGGTGGTACATCTTGCTGAGAATTATGTTATTCTAAATGCATTTTAATGCAAAAATAAGAAAAAACAAAGTGGAAAAAATTAATTATTTCTCAGTTTTTGGTCTTTATATTTTTTAAATTAAATGTTCTACTATAATTAAAACCCACCTGTTTTATTTGCCTATCTGTTCCAGTTATTAAAACATTTAAAATATTTCCCTAGTACAATGTATGACGCCAATATTTTATTTGGAAATAAAGGTGCATTTTTAATTTTGCGTCCATCACTAATTACAAGCCCATAATTTCATAAATAACGTTAATATACCCTTTTGACATATATATGAAAAAAGTTCAGTCCCCAAGATAATTATTTATGTATTTTTTTGTCATTTTTTTTTAAATATGCATATCATTTATTTAGGTAACTATGGGAGAGGGTGGGAGGTAAGGGTTTAATTTTACATGTAAATATGGGTCTTTTTTTTTTAAATAAATGAATATACGTGTAATTTTACTATTTGGGCACAAGATGTCCTCGCGCATTATTTCCTATTAGTGTACTAGTGTACTATAAGTACGCTAACAGGAATTAATGCATGGACATGTTACTTTTGGAAGCTACAAATGACCGCGGCATCTCATTGATGTCAGCGATCATTGACATGGGGACTTAGATTAATGAATGGTAATTGCGTTCCTATTCATTCATCTTCCCTCTAATGGGCAGCGAGTACCTGCGCAGGAGCGGAAGCAAGAGGCGGCCATTTGCCACCATTGACGATTATTTACGTGGGGTCTTTTTTTCTATAACTAGGTGACCTAAGCCCGTTTAAAAACAGGCTCTAGGTCTATGTCACATCGCCGCATGTCAGTAAGCATGCCCGCGTACCCATCCGACGCCCATGCAGCCGTCTTCCAAGCGCACGCACACACCCAGCTCCCTGGCCCCGTCCTCCTGTCCCAACGGCTGTCAGTGCTGCACATGCGCAGTAGCGCAAACGCACGGACACAGGGACAAAGGAGGACACAGCGACACTTAGGTATTATTATATAGCATATATTCCTCCTCTTCCCTTTATTTCCCCCTCCTTCTAATGACATAAGACAATGTACTTCCTAGTATAGACCTCAGTGGGAGTGTCTGAAGACTCTGGGAGGAGGAGGGGGTAACGATTAGCAATTAGCAAGAGGGAAAAAAAGAGTGAGGGAGGAAATGATGTCAGGATTAGCTTAATTCGAAGGTAGCCAAGATGGAAACTCTCTAGAATAGGATTCTCTGCTTTTCTTTTATACAATTCACAGGAATCATAACATGGACAGTGCAATACATCTGTTACGTAAGTAGAACTAGCATTTATTTACTTACTTGTGTTTTATATTTCTAGGTTAGCATGGGTGTCACTTGTTCTTTAAAGTAAACCTGGTAGGGAAAACACTTTTAAAAAGCAGGTTACTTTTACCTAAGTAGTCGATAGTCCAAATGCCTCATTCATTGACTCCTTTGCTGCTGCCTGAGACCCTCAACAACTCCGAAGTCACGCTTCTGTTGAATATATTTTAAAGAGAGCCACCCGTGCAATGCAGGCAAGGGTCATATTTATACTTTTTCTGCCCCTAGGCCAACTTTCTAACAGTTTCTCTTCCTTGTGCAGCCCCCTCTTTCATGTCTAACCTTCATATACAGCAGCCTCCTTCAGCTCTATACAGGTCCCTTGAGCAGCAGCTCCCTATTTCCATGTGTTGCTCTTTATTTGCAACCTTTATATTCCATTTGCTGGCTCTTCTTTTATATACAGCAATAATCCATCTTCCATGTCCAGCCGCCCCTTGGCCAGCTGCCCCCCAAGGCCCGGGCCAAGATGGCCTTTCCAGAAATCCAGCCTCGAGCACAGGGGTGTAAGGAGATCGGGGAAAGCCTCTGGACTATCCAAAGTCTTCCCTCTACTGAAGTATCTAGTTTTTGTTTTTTACTTCAGGTATGCTTTAAAGAGGATTCCCCATTTTATGGGCAGCCAATGGAGTGGGCAAAGAATCGGTGTTATGCGGCAATGGCAGGGCTGGTTTGTTGGCAGTGGCGCTCTGTGTGAACCGCAGGCAGTACATATCTTCAAAAACCAAAACAAAAAATAATAATAGCAAGCTATGATTACCACTGTTGTGAGGAAGATAAAACTATGGAACACAGTTGGTTTCACTAAATGCCAAAGGAATGGAGTGAAACCAGTCAATGCAGTTAATGTAGAAACTACCGTAGTTTCATTGAGAATGACAATTACAGTACAAGTACATATCCTCACAGGGCACGAGGTTTGCTCTGTCTGAATGTATAAGTCTCAGCAACTAAAGAACAAATGCAGTTAAGACTCTGAAATAAGTCCCGGAAATGTATCTAATTTTCCCAAAAGCATTTTTATTTTTGCTTTTGTCAAAAGTAGAATTTCATTTTCCAGAGTCACATTGTACAAAACTAATGTGTCAGTTATGGATAGGTGGAGGAGTATAGGAGATCACATGATATCCCCTTAAAAACTAAACTCAACTGAGGGAGATCAAGTCCATAGAACAAATGGAAGATTAGACGCAATCCATCCATAAGCGGACTGAGCAGTTAAGTCACACCTGGGCCCCGTGATTCAAGTTTGAAGAGTCAACAGAGTATAAGCAACTTGATGGAAACTGGCCCTTGATTAGCTTTGGTCCATATTCAAGAGGTATACATTTGCATACAAAGCTTGCATAATCCTGCATTAACTTGGAATTATTTGCACCTCATTGACCATCCCTAGCTTACACACCTTTAATAGATGTCGCCCATCTGAAAGCAGGACCCGATCCCCTTGGGCGACATTGCTGGGCGGGGCTGCACAGACGCGAGTCAGCTGTGTAGCTAATGATGCCTACTGTTGCTATGCTGAGGGGCTACCGAGAAACGCATGTGTGAAGTCATGCAGAGGCGGGGGTGGCGTTCACAAAGGAATCGGCTGTCGCAGGGGGTGAGTTGATCCACCGGGCGAATTGCGTTCGGGTCGGGGATTGGGCTCCACTGTACACACGCCTGATTATCGGCTGAGGCGGCCATCATCGGAGCCGACTTTAGTCAAGTTTGTGTACGAGGCCTAATATAGACTGTGCAGAGTGGTGCACCTCGCATCTGTGTATGAGAAAAGAGATTGGGAGTGAGGTGAGGATCGATATGTGGTCACCTTCATACTAGGAGCAATTAGGCACAATTAAACGAACCCTTGGAATGTTTATTGACTGATACTTTCTTGTCTTCCCGCTTTGGTGTGCACAACACAAGCGGAGCTGCTGGACAGAGACTGACTCTTCTATTGATTGAATTAGCGGAGAGCACATCAAGCAGACAGACGGGACGGAGATGCTGCTAGTCCTGGCTTGAAGTTGCTCCGCCTCTGACTTATAGAGGCGTCTCTTGAAGTCTTCTTGAAGTCTCCTGTGCTCTGATTGTCCTTGGCATGGTTAATAAAGCATGATTAAACTCTCGCTGCTACTCTTCTGCCGCCCGGGGCCACTGGGAGACGGTTTTCTGTATGTCAGAGTCTCGCATTCCGAATGAAAATGTTGTTTAGCGAATTATGGGAATAGTAAAGGGGTGTTCCAGATCTCTCTTCCCAGGAACTACAAGCAAATTACTGCAACAGCCAAAAGGATGTGAGGGGACTGCTGCCTTCTGAACTGAGGACCTGACTATAGTCACATTTTATTTGAGGTTTTTTTATTTTATAGTCAGCTTAAAGAGAACCTGAAGCGAAAGGTATATGGAGGCATTATTTATTTCCTTTTAAACCATACCAGTTGCCTGGCTGTCTTGCTGATCTGTTTGGCACCAGTAGTGTCTGAATCAGTCACCTAAAGCAAGCATGCGACTTATCTTGTCAGATTTTTGTCAGAAACATCTGATCAGCCACTGCCTTGCAGAGTGGTTAGCAAGGTGAGGGTGTTAAGCACTACGCCACCATGCTGCTGATCTTTAGCACTCTTGCCTTGCAGCACTGGGTCCCCGGTTTGCATCCCAGACAGGGCACTATCTTCATGGAGTGTGTATGTTCCCCCCTGTGTCTGCATGGGTTTCCCCTGGCACTCCAGTTTCCTCCCATATCCCAAAAACATGCAGATAAGTTATTTGGCTTCCCCCTAAATTGGCCCTAGACTACGATACATCGAAACAGGTAATAGGTTGCCGCCATAGATTGTAATGCTAATTACAGTTATAGTGACGCTCAGAGGGTAATTTGGGCACTGACAAAAGACGGAACCCAAATTACACCCAGTGCAATTCAGCCGCCAGCAATAGCTGACAACCAAATGGCATTTTACCCCTGATTCCATGGCAGCCTGGAGGGGGAATAGTAATCTACGTCACCGAGAAATTTGCAATAGCAGCCCAAATTTCCCGGTACCCTTTTTGCATGCATGCACAGTGCTTGTCCAGGGTCTACTATGGCTTGAAGTATTAGAGGCAGAGGATCAGCAGGACAGCCGAGCAACCGGTATTGTTTATAATGTAATAAAAATGTCAGCCTCTACATACCTCTCACTTTAGGTTCGTTATCATTAAGGCCCGGTTCACATTAGCATTTGCCAACGAAACCGGCTGTATGGAACGGAAACGGAAGGTTTTGCAGCACAATAGGATCCTATGGGAAACTGACATTTTACAGCACACTGGCTGTAAAAAACGGACCGTTTTCCAAGATCCAGATGGCCGGATCTGTACGCCCGGCTCCGCAAAAAAAACGATGGTGTGAACCGGGCCGTACCGTTGTTTGCGTGATCATTGCGTTTGTGCACCCCCAATTGCTGAAACCACTGTCCTTTCCAAATGCTGCATGAAGCGTCTGGAATCCAAATCACCACAGTTTTTAACAAGAAAAGCTGGGATGTGAACAAATGAGACACCACGCGACGATAGTAAATGATGCACCCATTGGCACATCACTTCCATTGGCCGGCGCCAGAAACGACATGAACTGGGCTGCTGGAGGACGCCCGTGTAAACCGGGCCTAAGGCATGTTACCAAACGCCATAACGCTAATTACACCAATAAAGTTGGCATTGTGTACATAATGAGGGTTGCGCTAATTGAGCAAAGCGCACTACTTTATGTGAATAAATATTATTATTATTATTTATTATTATTATTTCGTATTTATATAGCGCCGACATATTACGCAGCGCTGTACAGTATATATATATATATATATATATATATATATTGTCTTGTCACTAACTGTCCCTCAAAGGAGCTCACAATCTAATCCCTACTATTATCATATGTCTATGTTTGTATTATTAACACAAAACAATGCTGCGCCACCCCACTACTAATTAACGTCTCTATTAAGCTAAAGTGCGCTGTGTCCAATCCTCTTGAGATACTTTGTATAAAAATCAATCCACTGTGCGCTTATAATCTGAAAAGAAAGACCTAGAATAGTGTAATACTGTTACAGGCATACAACAATTATCACTCCTTAATCGTGCTCGTGCCAAAAAGAGTGTCCACTCGTGACCCCACCACCTCTAGTAACAGAGCGGCTCACCAGATTGAAGCCACCTATGCACAGGTGGGAGCCTCGCTTATTATGTGGTGCACTAGGAACATCAGCATTCCACATCCAATGATCAGGTAAAAAAAGGCCTCTCTTTTATTCTTAGATAAAACACAAAATAAAACTCATTGCGCAGTATTCAAGCACTAATTAAAACACAATCCTGCGCCTCTCGCGCCCGTATCACACTTACAGGATCCACATGGTGAGCTCAGCTTATCACAGCAGCTGGGCTTGGGGTTCCGTGCGTCTCCTTCCACCGGACCGTTCGCGGCGTTCCGCTATGTCCCGCTCCACGCACTCCTACAGCACTTCCGCGTTATGCGTCAGGCGTACTGGCTCCGCCCAGCCGCTGTGATAAGCTGAGCTCACCATGTGGATCCTGTAAGTGTGATACGGGCGCGAGAGGCGCAGGATTGTGTTTTAATTAGTGCTTGAATACTGTGCAATGAGTTTTATTTTGTGTTTTATCTAAGAATAAAAGAGAGGCCTTTTTTTACCTGACTAATGGATGTGGAATGCTGATGTTCCTAGTACACCACATAATAAGCGAGGCTCCCACCTGTACATAGGTGGCTTCAATCTGGTGAGCCGCTCTGTTACTAGAGGTGGTGGGGTCACGAGTGGACACTCTTTTTGGGACGAGCACGATTAAGGAGTGATAATTGTTGTATGCCTGTAACAGTATTACACTATTCTAGGTCTTTCTTTTCAGATTATAAGCGCGCAGTGGATTGATTTTTATACAAAGTATGTTTGTATTATGTAGTGTAAGTACTGTAGTCTAGGGCCAATTTAGGGATGAGCCAATTAACTTATCTGTATGTTTTTGGGATGTGGGAGGAAACCGGAGTACCCGGAGGAAACCCACGCAGACACGGGGAGAACATACAAACTCCTTGCAGATGGTGCCCTGGCTGGGATTCGAACCGGGGACCCAACGCTGCAAGGCGAGAGTGCTAACCACTATGCCACCGTGCTGTAAATATCAGTAACCTTGCCATTCGCTACTTGTGCACAGTAGTTTTTCCACTGCTTATGAATATACCCCAGTATAACTGTTTCCAATACTACTAACTCTGAAAACCTTGCCCAGGGCCGGGCCGAGGCATAGGCTGGAGAGGCTCCAGCCTCAGGGCGCAGTGTAGGAGGGGGCGCAGAATTCATTCAGCTGTCATTCCTAATTGTGTTTTAAGCAGAAAGAAATAAGAAAAGGGGATACATGACAGTGACTGCAAGCCAGATAACTAGATATTGAGGTGTTGGGGAGGTTGTGGGCCCTGTGCCCCTCTAATGCTGGGAATACACGGTTCGTTTTTGCCTTCGTTTAAACCTTCGATTCGTTCGGTAAACGAATCGAGTGTTGAAAACGTATGTGAAAATAGTCATAATCTCATTATAGTTTCGATTAATAGACCCCAAAAACGAACGACTAGTGATCGAACATGTTTGATATTATCTCTCTTTATCCATCTAATCGAGCCATTGGTAGGCTTGATGGCTGTTCAGATCGATTATATATTCGTTTATGCTAGTCCGTCCCTGTAAAAAGGGATTTTCGTTTCGTTTCTTTGCAGCCTTCGATCATTGGAAAAACGAAACCATCAGAATCGAAAAAAAAAACGAAACCGTGGGTGGTGATATTAACCGTATGACCGATTATTTCGGGATCGAAAAGGACAAAAGGCACAATCGAAACGAAGGTTTAAACGAAGGCAAAAACGAACCGTGTATTCCCAGCATTAGTCTAATAGCAATCAGTGTGTGATGGCTGGGGTGGCAGGGATGGGGGGCGCACTTTGGTGTCTCAGCCTTGGGTGCTGGAGGACCTTGTCCCGCCTCTGACCTTGCCCATTATTTTCAGATGTGTAAATGGCTGCTGTTACACTTTTCAAGGAGAGTTGTACCTTTCTAGACTACATGGCTATGTGCATTTTAGGAAGTGTAATCGGCATCGCTGATGAGCAGCAGCTGTTGGAAGATCAGTTGCACATTGAACATACGGGATTGAACTAGTGATGTCACACACTGTGAGTGTAATTACTTTCAGATTCACAAACCCTGAATCAGACTGTAAAATGCCGCCTCAATTTCAAACACAGTCCTCAAGTTTGCATACCATAGTGGGCAAGGTGAGCCACCTAGTTAAAGTAAACCTGTAAAGAAAAAAAGTGCCCCTGGAGGTTACTTATCTCAGGAGGGGAAGCCTTTGGGGTCCTAGCGAGGCTTTCCCCATTCTTCTCAGCCAGCCGGTGTGGTGCTGAAGTATGCCTCTTATCAATGCATGCTACAACCCCATCTGTGCATGCTCAGTAGAGTCCTTCTCATATCCCTCTACTGGCTTGTTGATATTTAACCTACAGGAGCAGGTTTAACCTACTGCGGACCGTCGCAGTATAAATCTATGGCGGGCAGGGGGTGCTGCGGTTCTGACTATGTCCCATTGACCGCGCGCCCCCACCCGTCCCCGCCGCTGTCCCCGCTCGATCTGCGGCGCAATATGCTGCCCTGCCGCCTCTATGACGGCAGAGCACTGTGAGCCGGGCAGGAGCCGTTTTCATTGGCTCCTGGCCCTGTCTTTCATGTATGCCGTTCCCATTGGCTTACATTGAGTGACAGGGTCAGGAGCCAATGAAAGCAGCTCCTGACTGGCGCACAGCTCTCTGCCGTCATACCGATGGCAGAGGGAGCAGCCTGCGGCGGGGACAGAGCGGCGTGGCCATCGGGAGCGGTGGATTTTAGCGGCGATTCGTCGGGATGCGGCGGTTTACTGGACCAGCACCCTCTGGTCCTTAAGGGGGCAGAGGGTGCTGGTCCTGAAGTGGTTAAAGCAGGCTAGTGTAAAGAGTGCAGAGGGTTAGTGTTATCAGTGCTGAGCTTAGTTTAGGAGTGGTGAAGGGGAAGAGGTTGGGGGTAAATGGGGTTGGCATTAGTGAAACCACTAGATCATCTAGGTATTCCCCTCACTTCGTCTATCTAGTAGTACAGCACTATAAATTATAGACGAGGTAGCACAACTCGACAAAGTTAAAGCTCTCGCCACATCACCGGATCCATCGACAAGACCCCCGAACACTGCAGAGCTAGAATGTTTACATGCAACGTTTCTCCACTCAGGCTCTGGCGGAAATAGCCAAGCCTGATCGGGTCCGTTGTACTGCGCAGACCCATTCCAGCTCGGCTATTTCCACTGGAGCCTATCAGAAAGCCGCTACTGCACCTGCGTGAACCGCTAAAAAAGCCCTTGTCGGTGGAACCTTTGGGAGTCCCAGCACTGGATCCCCTCTGGTGAGGAGGACGGGAAAGCCTCTTTAGGATCCAGAGGATTCCCCTCCTGAGGTAAGTACACTTTTTCACTACTGGTACACTTTAAGCAGAGGGTAACACTGATCTCGGAGGGTAACACTGATCTCGGAGGGTCTACAGAGGTACCTTAAATAATGTTCTGCACACCACGGAGGCAGCGGGATTATCTCACCCTTGTTGCTGCCTCTGTGCGCTGTCCTCCACATCGCGTTCCAGCTCTCCAATATTTCCTCCTTCTGGCTATAAAGAAGGAAGTATAGAAGAGCTGGAATGCGACTTGAAGTGCAGTACACAGAGGTGGCAACATGGGGTGAATTAACCCCCTGTGCCTTGGTGTGCATCAGTTCAGATCCGAATGCTGTTCGGATTCCAATTGATGACTCATTCATAAAACATCTGGTGAAAGCCTCGTACACAGGCTAGACTGGACTGTTAGTGGCCAAGGTTGTCTTGGACGAGAAGGTAGTGTGTGTACAGGTGTCCCCAGAGGTCTGCTGCTCAATGAGCCAGCATGACATTACTCTCCTTCTTACCCTGTTTGCGGAATCCACTCTATTGTTCCTAGTGACATCAATCCTCCTCCCCCCTCTATATCGTTAAGTTGTAATGCGGACGGGAACATTTCATCAGACGGCACACGCATTTTCCAGTCCAGTTCTATTGAGTTGTGGTCACCAAATTCTGAGCTATAATGAACTGCGACAAGTATACCATGCGTCGCGAACACACAAACTCACTTTCCTGCCTACATTGTGTATTGCAAATTAGCCCTAAACTGCGTTAAGCAGAATAACGTGCCTAATGTATTTTTTTTTCAACTTTTAGGTCAGTTTTACACTGTATTTCTTGCTTTGCCCCTGCCGCATCCCACCGCAACAGACTGCATTCATGACCCTGCGGCAGAAAACGCAGACAGGGTCTCATCGATAGTGCCACCCCCCTCTCAATGACGTACTTCCTGCTCGGCATGCGCGCTCTTGCTGCTTTTATGTCGCTGGGAGCGTTCTGCAACTACGCAGTGCTACTGCGCAAAACAGAATGATTCTGGTGATGGGAGTGAGATGGGGGAGCACACCTGGCCGGACTGCGCCAACTGGAGAAATTTCTGGGGCCAGATGCGGGCGAACAGGGAGTCAGAAGGGGGGGGGGGGTGGAGGAAGCCCCAGGTATATATATATATTTTTTTTTGTTGTGGCCCCATCTCAGGTACACTTTAAGAGCGGTGCTTGCGATAATGGGCTGCAGGCTGAGCGGTGGGATAGCAGGGAATTGGCTACTTGTATTGCCGTTGCATCAGGGTAACGCAATGCACACTTGCAATTCAAGTGTAAAAGGGGTCTTAATATTGTGGTGACACATGGATTGTGCATTCATAAGTAAAGTTTGGACATTACGTTAGCATTCCACAACCTTTTCAAATTATCCTCTTGTATCAATCATAGACAATCTATACAGGAAATCCTGCTTAAAGGGAACCTTAACTGGTGGGGAAAAAAAATTCACTTACCTGGGGGCTTTCCCAAGCCTCCTGCAGCCGTCCTGTGCCCGCGTCGGTCCTTCGGTGCTCTCCAGTCTCCCTCCGCGGCTAAGTTTCGTTTTCGGCCGACTGCCAGTCGTCCTCGGGCAAAGCGTCCTCTTCTTCCGCATTCCCCGTCGTAAAGAGCCGTAAAGCGCGTCCGCATGACGGGGAATGCGGAAGAAGAGGATGCTTTGCCCGAGGACGACTGGCAGTCGGCCGAAAACGAAACTTAGCCGCGGAGGGAGACCGGAGGGCACCGAAGGACCGGCGCGGGCACAGGACGGTTGCAGGAGGCTTGGGAAAGCCCCCAGGTAAGTGAATTTTTTCCCCACCAGTTAAGGTTCCCTTTAAATTATACTATACCCCACTTCATCAACAAAATTGTCTCCATCTGTCAGGATATATCCAATCTTCAATCTTCACCTCCCAACCAGATCCTCCTCCACCCTATCCTCCCCTCACCTCCTTCACTCCTATTACCACAGAGGAAGTCAACCACCTACTGCAGACTTCCCATACCACTACTTCCCCCTTTGACCCCATCCCTTCTGATTTACTCCAGCTTCACTTCACGGAATTGGCCCCAGTCCTCACTACCCTGTTTAACTTCTCCCTATCCACAGGCACATTCCCCTCAGACTTCAAGCAGGCCACTGTACTACCCCTGCTCAAGAAACCCTCCCTCGACCCCTCGCTACCCTCCAACTACCGCCGTATCTCCCTCCATCCCTTTTGCCTCAAAACTTCTTGAGCGTCTGGTTCACAAACGCCTGACCCAGTACCTCAATGCCAACTCACTACTAGACCCACTGAAATCTAGATTTCGGCCTGCCCACTAAACTGAAACTGCTCTCACCAAAGTGGTCAATGACCTTGCCTTAGCTAAAACTGAAGGTAAGTACTCCATTCTTCTCCTCCTTGACCTTTCAGCAGTTTTTTTTAACACAGTAGATTGCTGTGTGTCACCCCTAAATATTGTCTGTAACCTAAACTAATGTCCAGCGCTGCATAATATGTTGGCACTTTATAAATGCAATAAGTATATAAATACTAAATAAATACCCTGCAGAAAATAGCCAGATTTGACAAATCTGCCTCAGCTTTATGTTGGAGACGATGTGGTAATGTTGGCTCACTCTCTCGTATTCTATGGCATTGCCCAAAAATCGAACTATTTTGGCGTTCAATATTTAAACTAATAGGCAAGATACTCCACAAGCCTCCAAATGTCTCTGCCAAATGTGCTCTACTAACCCAAAACTCAGACTAGCCATATCTCATAATATATGTGCAGCCCGATCACTCCTACCACAGAACTGGGGCACCACTGGCATACCTTCCTTTCCATGTGTCAATTGAAAAATCAAGTAGACCTAAATTTGCATATGGAAAGAACATTAAGGGAGCGCAGATCCTTTATAAGCCCCTCTATGCTTGAATTTTCTTTTAATTGACCAAACAATTTTTCCACATGGTGAGAACCTACTTATATAAGAGATAATTGCACCATAGGAAAATGTACTTTTATAAGTCATTATAGCCTACTATCTCACCCATGATCCAATCAACTCTACAATAAATCCCATATTTTATGATTGTAAATCACCAATATTCACCTCTCAACACTGTCAATTCCCCTGATCCCAATACTGCTTACTCTTTCTTCCTGTTGCTCAGTTCCTTTGATTTTTCTTTCTCTGTGTTATATGTTATAATTGTCCTATTGCTGCCCTATACAAGATGACACCTTTCCCGACATGATGTGTTTCGACACCTGGATAGGTTGTTTGTCTTCTGGCCCTTTTGTATCTAATAGAATAACGATGTTGGTTTTTGATGATCTCTTTGTTTTAACTCCGCTTTAAAACAATTTTTTTTTTGTGTGATCCATCCAAACTGCATTTATCCACCCATATGCCTACAGATTGCATTGTTGTTGATATAAGTCATTGTTAAACATTCTTTATAAAACAATAAAAATGTATTGATGTAAAAAAAAAATGAAGTAAAGTTTGAAAAACACTGTCCAACATGGAAGAATCCATTATGAGTACTGACTCCCCAGGTAGTGACTGACTTCTTCTTTTCACAATTCCTGGGATTCTCCACACAGTACAGAAACCTGCCCCTCTGGTTGATACAGGCATGCGTGCAGATACAGAGAGAATGCTGCCTGTTTGATGGCTAATCTTTAGGTCCAGCATCTCCTTCCTGTGACCAGAGCCTAACCAGACCAGTCCTCAGGAGAAGGAGGATAGAGGGCTCCCCTGAATCAGTACAAGTCTGTGCAGCCATTGAGAAGAGGCAGAGCTGGTCCCAGTCCCCTGAGTCTGGTCTGTCCCCACACATGGAGCTTGGAGTGCAGGGAGGGGTGGAGGAGGCAGGGCTGGGATGGGAGGAGAGAGAAGCAGAGTATAGAAAGAGGTTGGAGGAAATGAGACAACCTCTCATTTTTTTCAAAGTCTATGAGACTCCAGGCTTTCTAGCAAATGTTTCTGGTTATACACTTTCCTGGACTGTGTGTGAGTGTGTCTGGGAACACTTATCCAGTGCAGTGTGCCTGTCTGCCTTCTGAGCTCTGGCTGCAGCTTCTCATTCATTGAAAGAACTCTGGGATAACTGCAGGAAAGCACCAGGAATTCTGCAAGCGAGGGGGATTCTGCATTACCTGTGCCTATTGCAGGAGCAGCGTGGAGAAGTCTACTATTGTTAAAGGATTCTTCTGAGGGTGTCTGTGAGGACCTAACTTTGTGAAGTCTGCTGGCAGCAGCAGAAGTCATCCCTAGCACTATTGAAGGTAATGTATAAGGCATTATTTGGGGAAGGGGGTTTGAATTTAGGCTGTGTGCCCTGTGATGCTGCAAAAAGTCTCGATTAAAGATACAATATTTACCTCGGAATGCGATCATTCGATCAGCTTTGCGTTGCAGTCATTGGATTGGTAGTTATCGATCGTTCCCATAAACGGGTTGATTAGGTGCAGTTTCTCTCTTTAGAGACCACCGTAAAATCCAACATTCAGATTGACAAAATTCTGCATTCCGATCGACCGTAGAATCATTTCATGATTTTCTCTACGGGCTGTGTGGTTTTCTGTTCACTTCGATCGTAAAAATCTGATGGCATGATCGCATCTGAGGAAAGTATTGTACCGCTGATGATCACCTTTAGTTCCTGGTTCCTGAGATTGAGAGTTTGAAAGCATCCTTGTGGATGCCAACATGTGTAATGTCCACCTACTTGGTTTAAATACCCCCTTTTTTAAATCAAACTGTTGATATTATTTCTTTGGGAAAATGCAACTTACTTTACTTCTGATCCAGTGAGCAACAGGCAGCTGGCAGGGTTTTAGAATAATTTGTAGATAACCAGGTCGCTTTGTTTGTTAATTAATACTTTTCCCCTGTTTATGAGGGGATTTTTGTTTGCTGTACATGTGTTTGGTATACGGTACTTATAATAGTCATATCTATATTCTTATTTGATTTATTTTGATAGTATGTCATTTTTATGCTTTTTTTTTTTATAGATAAGAGATGATTTTTTGGGCTGATTTACATGGCCATTAAACGCGGCACTTACAGCGGTCGCGTCAAGTGAATGGAAGTGCTTTTTAAAGGACTTAATCAGCTTTTCTCATTGTTTGCGTAAACGCCAGACTCTATCCCATCGTCTTGTCCTGGTTGCTAAGTTCGGCGCTTCCGTGTCCTCTTGGAGGCTAAAAACGCAATGCGCTGACCAAGTGGTGGGCATCGATGCCAAACGCTTTTCTGCTCTGTTGAACGAGACATCCCTGAACGACGGTATGAACTGGCTCTTTACTGGCACATTAGATTTAGGCATATGGCAAACGATCCTGATTGATCGCATTGTTGATCATGTCATAAAGAACTTGTCGATTGGCTTAGTGGAATATCTACACGCATACCATCACAGATCCTTTAAAAATTATGAATAGCTTGGATCTGTTAATACTGTGGATCAATAGAAAATGATCTTTTTATTTGAACTAAATGATCTGATCAAAAATATGAACGTTTGTGAAATGATGACACTGTTAATGGACAAAATGTTGATTTCTGTGCCAGATCTGGCCACACAATATAGGGTTAGGGTTGTTCCCAGCGTTATGCATTTTTATCATGTGCCAAAGTCTGTGTGCCCGAGTGTCCTTTGTTTTGAAAACCAAGTCTTGAAGCCCAAGGTTGACCTTAGATTTTAGGGAGTTTTTGCATCTATGGAAGTTTTAAGGCTGATAAACATACATGTGATAAATGTTTGCTAGACTTTGTTGACATAGCACATAGTATGATTATTTCTAACTGTGTGAGGTGCATTATTATTGTTTGGATGGTTTATTATGCATTATAATAGTCCTAACATTTGTATAGCACTTTTCTCCTGTTGGACTCAAAGCTCTCAAGAGCTGCAGCCACTAAGGCACTCAAGAGGCCACCCTGCAGCATAAGGAAGTGTTGCCCAAGGTGCCCTTCTTAGTGAATAGGTACTGACCCTAGCCAGGATTCAAATCCTGGTCTCCCATGTCAAAGGCAGAGCCCGTAACCAGTACACTATCCAGCCACCACAATGGCTAATGTGGGCTGAAAATTGTGGAATTCATTCTACAGGACTTAGAAATACTTCTATTTTTAGCTAAATACTCACCTGACAAACCAGGAAGATGGATCCCAGTGACGTCCTTTGATGCGATCCATCTTCCTGTGGGTGGGTTTACGCGATGGCACACGACAGGCGCAAATGGGAAGTCAAGTGATTGCGGTACTTTACATGGAGTCGTCGGGGATCTTGAAGATCCGATCCACAGTGACGGTCGTTATCGCCGCGCGTCGCCAAACATGGTTGATGTAATAGCACGCCTGTACCCACATCATAAGATCACGGAGATGATCGCTCGTCACTAATTAAAAATTGCCGGTCGTTGGAAAAATTGTCGGAAAAAATCACGTAGTGGGTATGGGCCTTAAGGTCGCATACACACATCCAACTGTGATTGGCCAATGATCAGCCAATTTTACCACTTTCATGTAGTATGAGAGCTTACCTGCACAATTTCTTCATAGTATTGAAATTCTGTTGGCCCCATACTACATGGAGGTGGTCAATTTGGGCAATCATTGGCAAATAAAAACTGGATGTGTGTACCAGGCTTCAAAAAAACCTATAAATCTCAGGTTGTACCTGGAAAGTCAGATCTGATTGCCAAGGCTCTTTAAATGAAGGGTTAGCATACGAACACGAGCTTTTGGCTTTGCCAAGCATTAGTGCTTGTTGTGGTGGGGGGGAGGAGACATCTCCCACAGAGTCCAGTCAGTTATGTCCTGACTGTCCCTCACAGGTGCTCACAGACTAATCCCTACCACAGTCATAGTCTCCTGTTAACCATTAAAGAGAACCAGAGATGTTGGGGGAAAAGCTTTTATACATACCTGGGGCTTCCTCCAGCCCCATAAGCCTGGATCGCTCCCACGCGCTGCCGTCCTCCACTGCCTGTATCCGCGGTACCGGGTCCCGTACTTTCGGCCAGTCGGAGTAAGCAAGCGGCCAATTTTCCGCATCACAGGGGCTCCCTCCATATCCTTACGCGTGCGGCTCCATACTACGCAGGCGCATGCGTAAGGGTATGGAGGGAGCCCCTGTGCATGCGGAAAATTGGTCGCGTGCGCCGGAAGTGACGGGACCTGGTACCGGCGATAGAGGAAGCGGAGGATGGCGGCAAGGGAGCAATCCAGGCTTATGGGGCTGGAGGAAGCCCCTGGTATGTATAAAAGCTTTTTCTATTTTTAGTTTTCCTTCCTCTCTGGTTCCCTTTAAGAGTAGGTTTTTGGGATGTGGGAGGAAACCAGAGTGCCTGGAGGAAACCCACACAAACACAACATGCAAACTCTATGCAGATGTTATCCTATCCTGGCCCAGATTTGAATTGGAGACCTAGCACTACACCACAAGTACTAGATTTATGGGCTGTTTTCTGTTCTGGATGTAATTGGCTGATAATGCAACAATGTAGCAAGCTGAGATCTCTAGACTAGAGTATTTTTTCATCTTTTTGGTTTGAATAGTGGCTACAAGATCACTGACACGTGTCCATGTGATTACTGTGCTATGAACTGCTACTGAGAGCATAACAACATACATATAGCTCATTGACTTGCCCCTAAGTTTGCCCCTAGACTATGATGGACAAATGACTATAGTAGGGATTAAATTGTAAGCTCCTCTGAGGCACTATATATATATATATCTATATTGAGCACTGACATTTTTGTCATTTTTTTGTATTCTCTGATTAGTTTAAAAGAGAACTGCAGTGAGAGGTATATGGAGGCTGCCATATTTATTTCCTTTTAAGCAATACCAGTTGCCTGGCAGCCCTACTGATCTATTTGGCTGAAGTAATGGCTGAATCACACCAGAAACAAGCATGCAGCTAATCTGTCAAAATTGTCAGAAAAACCTGATCTGATGCATGCTTGTTCAGGGGCTATGGCTGAAAGTATTAGAGGCAGAGGATCAGCAGGATAGCCAGGTAACTGGTATTGTAAGGAGACAAAAAGGTAGAGACAGGAGCCCCCAATAGTGTATTATTGATGATATTGGATGGAGATATGATAAATAAATAGAGATATACTCACAATATGCTGGGATATAGGCAACCACTTTATGCGCATATGGGGATATTAGGCCTGTCCCCACTCAGGCTAAGAAGTCGCTCTCCGTAGCAGAAAAAAAAGAGCGGTATAAACACCCATCCACCAGGTGGATAATAATATGCGATCAATACAGAGGCGCCAATAGAATAAAACAAGAACCATTTAAAAAGAATAAAAACAAGGGGGTAAGGGTGGACTTACCTCCCCAAATTCCAAACACAACCACTGTGATCAGTATGCAAAAACATTTAATCTGTACTCCAAGTGAAACAAATGCAACGCGTTTCGCGAGTCTCAAGCCCGCTTCTTCAGGCAAAATACAAAAAAGGAGCAGCTGTAATACACAAATAAAAAACACGTACAATGTATATAAACAGATAAAAACAACGATGACGTCAAGAAGGAAAACATTAAACATAATTACAAATATATGTGTATCAATCATGTGCATAAGAGCAGCTCAAGTACATCACAAATACAATATAGACATAGTCAATATAAAAGGGCATAAACAGACAAGGTTTACCCATCATATTCGGCAAATAGGCTTTGCCGCAACTGTCGCCAGTCCGCGTGTGTATGCGGACTAGCAACAGCAACCTCATACCCGATACAGGGAGCATCCGGCGGGGGGGGGGGGGGGGGGGGGAGTTGGCGACAGCCTCCGTCGCATCACTCGTCCTTCTTCCGCGTGTGTACGCGGAGGGACCTGGCGATGAGCTGTCGCCGGCCTGTCGCGCACATGCTCCCGTGTGCTAGCGACAGGTTACAAAAGTAGCCCGTGAGTATGGGCCATTAGGTTCCCTTTAAAGTGGGACAGTGGAAGGAATGAACTCAGGTTAGTGATATCAGATGAGAGACAGATGGTGGCTTGCATTGTGTGTAAGCAGAGCTGTGATTTACTCCACTAATAAGTTACCTCACTGACTTGTGCTGTGCTGTCTGGTTACAGGACTCAGTCACGCCCCCGGCCAGCACTCTCTGCATGCTGCTGTGGAATGTACTACATTACTATTGATTTCATCTTACATGTACTTCATGCTGTAATCTCACTGAGGATGTCCAGACCTTCCAAAGCAAAGCTGTGAAACTCGGTGTGTGTGTGTTTTTAGAGCAGCAGTTTGGTTAGCTGGCTTTCTTACTTCATTCACTACTACATAGACTGTGAGGGAAGATGTAGAGCAGAAGCATTGGTGTACAGTGCCAGAGTTCAGCATGGGCTTGGTAGGCCATGGCCTAGGGCAGCAGGGCTGCTTGGGGCCGGAATCAGATGTCCAACACATGCTGGTTGGCTGCCCAAGAGGAAAACAGTGGTCACATCTAGGTTAAAACTGAACTCCAGGATTTCTGGAAATAAACTTTATAGGTAGGTCACTTACAACACTGTTCTAGCAGAACTGTTTACTAACAGGGCTCTTTCACAAGGACGTCTGAACTGCACAGGTCAGACTCTAAGCTGCAGGCCACCGAGAGCTTTCTGCCTTCAATTTTATGTAGCCTAATGGCAGCATTTATAACCACGTGGGTCAGCACTTGACAAGCGGTGCAGTTACAGGACAGTTAAAAGCCACCTCATGTCACATGTGAGTGCTGCTGCTGCTGTGATCGAGGATCATGTGGTTTTGGCATGTGACGTGCCAGGGAGCATGGTTGTGTGATATTTAGGGTGGCATGGGGAGCGCGGGGAGGAGGGGGTGTGGAAAGTGGCTGTCTGGTTTAATAGTCACATGACTGTGAAATAGTTTAGTGGTGGCGTCACATGACCGTTATGTTGAAGACCCACATAGGTTACCTGAGGGGAGTGGGAGGGGTCAGAAAAAATAATGCTAACTTGAGGCTTTTCTGTAAGCTAATACTGCTGTCTGGTTTAATAGTCACATGACCATAAAGTGGTTCAATAGTGGCATCACATGACCATGATGTTGAAGACCCATGTAAGGGAGGCTTTACCGTAAGCTGACACTGCTTTTTTGTTTAATAAGAAGCGAAAAAAGCGCACACACGATCGTTCGTTTCCGATGCCACTTGCAGATTCGGCCAGATGGATCGAGGAAACGAGGTTCGTTGGCAGAGATCCCTGATCCATCTGGCCACATCTGCTGCGGTATTTAGCTTAAGGGCACTTTTACACTTAATGCATTGGTATGCATTAGTGTGCATTGGTAGGCGTTTATTCCATAGCAGTGCATTGTGAAAAAGATTTCAGTTAAAGCGCGTTAAAGAGACACTAAAGCGAAAAAAAAATTATGATATTATGATTTGTATGTGTAGCACAGCTAAGAAATAAAACATTAAGATCAGATACATCAGTGTAAAGGTGGCCATACACTGGCCCGATTCGCGGCCGTTTCGACAGCAGATTCGATCCTGGGATCGAATCTGCTGCCAATTGTTCACGCTAAACACACCCGCCGATCCGATTTCCTCCCGAAATCGGATCGGTCCGTCGATCGCGCCGTGTGGGAAATTACCCTCGATCGCCCGCGTGTAGGGTGCGCGTCGCTAGCGGCGGCCGATCCGATCAGGTATACATTACCTGACGCTGGCTCCCGGGCGTCTTCTCCGCATCTTCTCCACGCTGCACCCGCTCCATCCCGGCGCTTCCTGTCACTGCTATGACCAGGAAGTTCAAATAGAGGGCGCTCTATTTGAACTTCCTGGTCACGGAGTGACACAGGAAGCGCCGGGATGGAGCGGGTGCAGCGTGGAGAAGATGCGGAGAAGACGCCCGGGAGCCAGCGTCAGGTAATGTATGCGCGGGGGGGGGGGGACAGGTGGCAGCGGCGGCTCCACAGATTGTGATCGGTTTCAGGCTGAAATCGATTCACAATCTGTTTGCAGTAAGGGCAGCCATACGATCCCTCTCTGATCAGATTCGATCAGATAGGGATCTGTCAGCTGGTCGATCTAATGGCAAATCGACCAGTGTATGGCTACCTTTATTGTTTCCAGTACAGGAAGAGTTGAGAAACTCCAGTTGTTATCTCTATGCAAACAAGCCATTAAGCTCTCGGAGGTGGAAAGGGCTGTTATCTGACTTTTATTATCTCAACTGTTCCTGGACTATTTACTTTTCCTCTGCCAGAGGAGAGGTCATTACTTCACAGACTGCTCTGAAAGAATCATTTTGAATGCTGAGTGTTGTGTAATCTGCACATATTATAGAATGATGCAATGTTAGAAAAAACACTATATACCTGAAAATAAAAGTATGAGAATATTTTCTTTGCTGCTAATCTTCTAGTAATTATTCATAGTACACAACCAATTCACTATATCATATATATTTTTTTTCGCTTCAGTGTCTCTTTAAGTGGGAACTGTGCCATAGGAAAACATGGGACTTACTTTGAAAATCTGGTTTCTTTCCGTTATAACTGAGAGCAACTGATTAAAAAAAACACTGAAGTCTCCTAAAATACAGCTTTTTACTGCAAAAAGCTGTTCAACATTATTGCCCTAACTAAAACGCTGCATCCCCACGGCTGAAATCTAACTAAATCCCCCCCAAACTACCCTCGCAAAATCCACTTTCTTGGTCGTGGATTTTGCTGCTATGTGCGCTTCCGTGGGAGGCAGAGCTTTCAGCTGTAGCTCTGCCTCCATGTGCTTCTATCAGCGCGTATCTCCGCCTCTCCCCCGCCCCCTCAGGAAAGGAAGACTGAGAGAGGCGGGCGGAGATACGTGCTGATAGACGCGTGGAGAGGCAGAGCTGCAGCTGAAAGCTCTGCCTCTCACGAAAGCGCTTCCCGCAGTGTGCCCCGGGGAGTTTGGGGGGATTTAGTTAGATTTCAGCCACGGGGATGTGGCGTTTTAGTTAGGGCAATAATGTTGAACAGCTTTTTTGCAATAAAAAGCTGTATTTTAGGTGACTTCAGAGTCTCTTTAAGTGTAAAAGGGCCCTCAAAGGGGCCTAACTGCTAGTCTTGTCAGTGTTTCTGCTTACAGAGCAGTGTGGCTGCATTCTGCGCACATAATTGGCCACAGCCTTGTCCCAGTGCCGTGTTGTGTGTGGGGTTACCTCATGTCTTTCATGTGTTTGTGTTTCTGGGCTGCCCTTTCAGGCCACATGGGAATATGAATTCCTTTCTGTTCCGCACCACGTGTGTTTGTGGTTTAATAACCTTCAGAGATCTTCCTGGAGCACTAGAAATTCTTCAGGATGCCTTGTCCGCACCTTTGTGTGTTTTTCTGCTCATACTAGTTTCAGGATTAGATTTTGAGTGTGTATGTTTGCCCACATGTATGTTTGTTTGTGTGTATGAGAATATTATTGTGTGTGTATGTGTGGTTGATGTGCATGGGTAGGTCATCTTGTGTGTTTTTGTAAATACAAATATATTTATTTATCTACTGATGTGTGTATGTTTATGTATTATCATTATTAATAATAATGTATAAAGTGGCAACATATACCGTGGCATTGTACAAAGTAAGAAACAAACATGGGATACATAATAATACAGACAATGGTGTACACCAATACACAAAATACAGAATTGGTGCAAAATACTGACTTGATACAAAATAATGGAATAAGAATATATAATAATAATAATAGAATAAGTATTGGTAATTACAGTGACAAAAGTAACATGATGAATAAAATGTATTATAAATTCTAAGACACAAAAGGGTGGGAGAACCCTGCCTTTGCTAGCTTACAATCTAGACTCTAGAGGAATATGGAGGGGGAACAAGAGGTGGGGTGGTATACAAAAACATACCTAGAGGCAGCGTGAGTGCAACTTGGCCTTAGGTCAAATGGGGAATGGCCTAAGCTAGAGCTTATGCTTGTCGGAAAAAAGTGAGCTTTGAGGGAGCGTTTAAAGATATCAAAGGTTGGAGAGTTACGGATGTGCTGTGGAAGGGCATTCCAGAGGAGGGGTGAAGCATGTGAGAAATCCTGTATACGTGAATGCGAGGAGGTGATTCTAGAGGACAAAAGAAGGTCATGTACACATCTGAGATGGCAATTGAGTTGGTATTGAGTATGTACTTGCGTTTGTCTGTATGTGTATGCTTGTCACATTTCTTTGTGAATGTACTGTATGTATGTGTGTTGTATGTGTGTTTGTATGTATTTTTATTGGGGTGTGTGTTTCTTTGTGCATGCCTGTATTTTTGTGTGTGTATGTGGGCCCTCTGGCCCAAGGGCCCCGATGTGGTCGCAACCTCTGCAACCCCTATTGCTACGCCCCTGGCTGCAATGCTACAGTATCATCCAGGCTGCACAGCAATGTGCAGTACTAGCCTGCATTACCTGGTAAGACCTCTGCTTCCTGTGCTGTTGTGTGATTATTGCATGCAAACCCCTTCATACTGAGCACTGTGCATTTTGATCTAGCTTAGACAGTCTGTGCTCACTTGCTGAAGCATTGAAAAGAAAAAATGACTCCCAATGATTGACGGAATTAAGATCCAGTACTATAGTATAGTTTATGTGCTTGAGTATGACCATTTCTGATGGACTGTAGTAAACCACTTTTCCCGGTCCTTTGGAGTTCACTATAACGGGATTCCACTGTATGTAGCGCTTTCTTTGATGCAAAAAAAAAAATCCAATACACAGAATCTACTGTAAATCTACCAGCATGTTGAAGAAGATAGTTTTATTACTTTAAAGGGAAAATGTTTATGATATTGCGCTGCACCCCCCTCGGGCATATTGAAGTGTTTATAGTAAATCCATATGTTAGGAGGGAGTCGGTCTGCTGTAATGTTTACAAACCTCTGACATATGGCTCTCGTAGCCATCTTATGTAATGTAAACCCAGATTTGTGAGCTGGAGAAGAGATGGGGGGTTTCTGCTCTAAATTAGACTGCAGTGATTGCTCCAATCTGGCTGCCAGTACCCCCCCCCCCCCCTCCCGTTTCCTCCCTCTCCCCCCAGCCTGAGCACACCTCTCCCTATCACGTTACATCTAGGAATAGCTGGGAAGCCCTGCTCTGCATATGGTCTCTCCTGTCCTGTGGGCATTCCACTACTGCAGCTCATGTGTTATCTGCTGGGGCCATGAACCACACAGGGCTGCACTTGTCAGGCCATTCACAGTGATAAGAATAGCTTCCTCTGATAGCTGTAGGTGTCTGGCTCTTTTCCTCCTGCAAAAGTTCAAAGAGGTGCTTTTGTTAGGCTGATAGTAGCTGCATTATGGAGTGGAGATGTTCAGTTGGTACTTTCCACAAGAGTGGCTTTTATCATCGTCCCGAGGTGTGCTGGGGGGAAGTCCCCCCTGAGACATTATTATTTTTTATTTATATAGCGCCAACATCTTCCGTAGCGCTGTACATAGTACAAAACAAATATTGGGGAACATATATAGGTGAGAAGTTCATGACACTGTACAATCATGGCATCCAGCAATACAAGTACAAATACATACATACCTAATGTGTGGTTTTAAGATATCACTAAAATGGGTACACGCTCATATGGTAAGTTACAGCAAAATAAGAAACAGCAGGAGGAGGTCCCTGCCCTTGCGAGCTTACAATCTAGAGGCAAAAAAAAAAGTTTCACTTACCTGGGGCTTCCCCAAGCCCCCTGCAGCCGTCCTGTGCCCTCGCCGATCCTTCGAGTGTATTACGGTCCCCGCCACTGAGTAGTTTCGTTTTCCCCCAGCAACGCGTACTCTTCTTCGCCTTCCCGCTGTCAAGCACAGGCGCAAGTGTACTGCACCTGCGCATGATGCGTTTTTTTTTTTTGCTATGGGTTAAGGTTCCCTTTAAACCGACTGCTTGGTTCTCATTCAAAGTTCAGTTTCTATTAAAGTTACTCCCTATATATCCTTAAAAAAAGGTCTTTAGTCACCACTGAGTTGAGCAGATGTCCAGCTGGTGGCCCTTTGACAAAATAAGATGAATGTAGTGTAAAGAGAAGCAGCCATCACTGCCGGTGTCTGGGGAGATGGAGACTTGGCTCAGTGGAAGGTTTATTTGTGGAAAAGCACACAGAAAGCACATGAATTTCCCCTCATTCACAGCCGTGCCAACAGCGCGTGACGGCACATGCAGCGGCAGGCTGTATAAAGACCTCTCACTCAACAAGTATTTAACACGCTGCCGCACACACTAACCTGCTCCTTCCTCGCACACTAACCTGCTCCTGCCGCGCACACTAACCTGCTCCTTCCACGCACACTAACCTGCTCCTTCCACGCACACTAACCTGCTCCTGCCGCGCACACTAACCTGCTCCTGCCTCGCACACTAACCTGCTCCTGCCGTGCACACTAACCTGCTCCTGCCGTGCACACTAACCTGCTCCTTCCTCGCACACTAACCTGCTCCTTCCTCGCACACTAACCTGCTCCTGCCGCGCACACTAACCTGCTCCTTCCACGCACACTAACCTGCTCCTTCCACGCACACTAACCTGCTCCTGCCGCGCACACTAACCTGCTCCTGCCGCGCACACTAACCTGCTCCTGCCGTGCACACTAACCTGCTCCTGCCGTGCACACTAACCTGCTCCTTCCTCGCACACTAACCTGCTCCTTCCTCGCACACTAACCTGCTCCTGCCGCGCACACTAACCTGCTCCTTCCACGCACACTAACCTGCTCCTTCCACGCACACTAACCTGCTGCACCACTAGCTTCCTCATGCTCATACTCTGTGCGGCTGCATCCTAGTAACCCATAACCCATAGCAACCTGGCAGCTTAAATGTGCACAATATTTTCCTCACATGCAATCATTCGATCAGATTTGTGGAATTGCGAGTAATCGAAAGGCAATTATCGATTATCCTTATAAACGGGTCATTTAAGGCGATTTCTTTTTTCCTCAGATACGATTGTAAAATCTAAAATTCCGATCAACAAAATTCTGTATTTCGACCATAGGATTTTGACTTGCAGTGCAGCCATGTACAGCTACCTTTCAAAGTGACAGTTGTGACAAACTGGAGAACAGGGTTCTGAAACATATAACACTTCCAGGGCTGTGGAGTTGGAGTCGAGGAGTCAGAGTCGGAGCCATTTTGGTTATCTGGAGTCGGAGTTGAAGTCGGAGTCGGTGGCTTCCTAAACCGAGGAGTCGGAGTCAGGAGTCGGATGATTTTTGAACCAAATCCACAGCCCTGGTGAGTATAAGATTAAGGAGTCGGAGTCGAGGAGTCGGAGCCATTTTAGTTACCTGGAGTCGGAGTTGGAGTCGGTGGTTTGATAAACTGAGGAGTCGGATGATTTTTGTACCGACTCCACAGCCCTGACCACTTCCCTCTATAGTGACCTGTGGCATTCTCCACTGCTTGACGGTGGAAAAACCAGGCCAGGGAAAGATTGTGTCAAGAAGTTTCACAGTGGCATTATTTAAGTCTCTTAGTGTGTGTGTGTGTGTGTGTGTGTGTGTGTGTGTGTGTGTGCGTGCGTGCGTGCGCGCGCGTGCGTGCGTGCGTGCGTGCGTGCGTCTGTCTGTCTGTGTGTGCGTGCGTGCGTGCGTGCGTGCGTGTGTCTGTGTGTGTGTGTGTGTGTCTGTGTGGGGGGGAGGTCTTATTAAAGAAATGCTGAAACAAGCTCAAAAAAAATAGTTCCATACTTGCCTATGCAGAAGGAAGGCCATAGATCCATAGAGCCCCCCTGTCCTCTCGATGTCCACTTGTTCCACTGCTTTTTATTGAATTTCTGCTCCTTCGGGACTCCTCAGCAGGCTTCTGAAACCCTTGAATTATTGAGTGCTTCCAAAGACGTAAGTACTGGAGGACGTAAGCGCTTCCTTAGGGCCCGTTTCCACTACACGCAGTGCAATACGGCTACATAGCCACATTGCACCGCGGCCGAACTGTAACCAAAGCACGTCAATGGAACAGTTTCCATTGCATGCAGGTTATCCGGAGCAGTGCGGAGCGATCAGAAAATCTTCAGCATGCTGCAGATTCTCGCACGCCCGCATTTCGCCCCCATCTCCTCCATTCAGGGGATGCGGAAGTGACGCGAATGGGACCGGAAGTGATGCATAGCTGCATCACATCCGTTTGGCTCCCATTTGCAAATGGAAATGGGCCCTAAGACTGGCCAAGGAAGGCCAAAAAGTTATTCCACCAAGCTGGTTAATGAACTTCACCAGGGGTGGAACGAGGGGACAGAGGGAAGACTGGGAAGGCTCTATGAAATCCAGAACCTTCCCTCTCCATGGGCGAGTATCTACTGGTAACTCCGTTTTGTACAGTACTACTGTATTGTTTTAAAGAGGAACTGTAGTGAAAATAAAAGTGAAAAAAAATTGCTTTTTTTTACAGTATTAAATTATAGATTATTTAGTCAGTGCTTGCCCATTGTAAAATCAATCCTCTCCCTGATTTACATTCTGAAATGTATCACTGGTGGTGACATCTTTAGTTCTACCAGGTGATCTGTACATAATATTTGTTACTGAGAGTCTTATGCACAGAGGGAGATATTGATTGATTGTCAGTTGGAAAAAGCCCTTATTTCCCACAATGCAACAAGGTTCACAGACAGCAAACTGTCAGGACCATGGTCATGACATCACACTGTGGGAGGGGTTTCACCACAATATCAGCCATAGAGAACCCCCTGATGATCTATTTGAGAAAGGGTAAAGGTTTCTTGTGGGAAAGGGGGTTTCAGCTACTGATTGCGATGAGGTTCAAACTTGACATGACTCTATGTAGATACTAGGGAAAGCACCGTGGAACAAGTCAGCCCTATATAAATACTATAATCATAGTAATAATGTAAATACATATACTGATGTGTCACTGCACATCACAGGGAACCCTAGGAGGGGCTAATGGGTAGTGCTGATCGTAATGGAAAAAGCTACGCTTACGGATCATTACGCGTAATTTTACGCTATTACGCATTACGAAATTACGCTTACGGCATAGACATTCAATTGCGGTACATGTCTGTAATTACGCATTGCCCTTACGCAATTACGCGTAAGAATACCGTAATTCAAGTAGTTACGTTATAGGCTTACGCGTAAATTCCTACTAGCAATTAATGCGTAAGGTCATGCTGCCAAGCGGAAAAGTTGACGCATGGATCAATGTTAGGTAGCCGCCGACTTTAAGGGTTAATAGCAAAGCCCCCTTAAGTGCTAAGAGCCTCAAATTTGGAGAATATATTAAGGAGATCAGAAGGAATAAGAGGGAAATTTTTTTTTTCAAAAAGACCTTATAGTTTTTGAGAAAATCGATGTTAAAGTTTCAAAGGAAAAATAGATACATTTAAAAACCCGCCGACTTTAACGGTTAATAGCAAAGCCTGCTTAAAATTTAGAAACACCAAATTTACAGGGTATATTAAGGGGATCAGTGGGAATAAGAGGAAAAAATTTTTTTTCAAAAAGACCTTATAGTTTTTGAGAAAATCGATTTTTAAGTTTCAAGGGCAAAAATGTCTTTTAAATGCGGAAAATGTCAGTTTTTTTTGCACAGGTAACAATAGTGTTTTATTTTCATAGATTCCCCCAAGTGGGAAGAGTTTTACTTACTTCGTTCTGAGTGTGGGAAATATTAAAAAAAAAACGACGTGGGGTCCCCCCTCCCAGACCTCTTTAACCCCATGTCCCCCATGCAGACTGGGATAGCCAGAATGCGGAGCACCGGCCGCGTGGGGCTCCGCACCCTGACTATACCAGCCCGCATGGTCCATGGATTGGGGGGTCTCGGAAGGGGAGGGGCAGCCAAGCTTTCCCCTCCCCCTCCGAGCCCTTGTCCAATCCAAGGACAAGGGGCTCTTCTCCACCTCCGATGGGCGGTGGAGGTGGAGGCCGCGATTTCCTGGGGGGGAGGTTCATGGTGGCATCTGGGAGTCCCCTTTAAAAAGGGGTCCCCCAGATGCCCACCCCCCCTCCCAGGAGAAATGAGTATAGAGGTACTTGTACCCCTTACCCATTTCCTTTAAGAGTTAAAAGTAAATAAACACACAGACACTTTGAAAAAGTATTTTAATTGAACAAAAAACATAACCACGAAAAAAGTCCTTTAATATTCTTAATTAACCATTAATACTTACCTGTCCCTTTAAAAGCCAGTTCCCACGCAATATCCTCGGAAATATACTAATCAGTTACAATGTAACAAAGCTATTACAATGTAACAACTTTGTTACTTTGTAACACCACCGCACCTCGCCGCCACCGCCGCGTCTGCGCTGACCCGACAGAGCTCTGAGCTATATAGCTCAGAGCTCCCTAAGCATCTTTGTATTTGGGCTCCAAGGAGCCCCATTGGTCCTTAGCAGACCAATGGGGTTCCTTTAAATCAGAAGGAACCCCATTGGTCTGCTAAGGACCAATGGGGCTCCTTGGAGCCCAAATACAAAGATGCTAAGAGAGCTCTGAGCTATATAGCTCAGAGCTCTGTCGGGTCCGTGCGGGACGCTAAGTCCCCGCCGCCTCCCGCTGTCCTCCCCGCCTCTTCCACATGTCACCCACATGTCACCCACATGTGGGTGACATGTGGGTGACAGATGTGGGCGGGGCTGACAGCGGGAGGCGGCGGGGACTTAGCGTCCCGCACTGACCCGACAGAGCTCTGAGCTATATAGCTCAGAGCTCTCTTAGCATCTTTGTATTTGGGCTCCAAGGAGCCCCATTGGTCCTTAGCAGACCAATGGGGTTCCTTCTGATTTAAAGGAACCCCATTGGTCTGCTAAGGACCAATGGGGCTCCTTGGAGCCCAAATACAAAGATGCTTAGGGAGCTCTGAGCTATATAGCTCAGAGCTCTGTCGGGTCAGCGCAGAGGCGGCGGTGGCGGCGAGTGACGTCGGGTGCGGTGGTGTTACAAAGTAACAAAGTTGTTACATTGTAATAACTTTGTTACATTGTAACTGATTAGTATATTTCCGAGGATATTGCGTGGGAACTGGCTTTTAAAGGGACAGGTAAGTATTAATGGTTAATTAAGAATATTAAAGGACTTTTTTCGTGGTTATGTTTTTTGTTCAATTAAAATACTTTTTCAAAGTGTCTGTGTGTTTATTTACTTTTAACTCTTAAAGGAAATGGGTAAGGGGTACAAGTACCTCTATACTCATTTCTCCTGGGAGGGGGGGTGGGCATCTGGGGGACCCCTTTTTAAAGGGGACTCCCAGATGCCACCATGAACCTCCCCCCCAGGAAATCGCGGCCTCCACCTCCACCGCCCATCGGAGGTGGAGAAGAGCCCCTTGTCCTTGGATTGGACAAGGGCTCGGAGGGGGAGGGGAAAGCTTGGCTGCCCCTCCCCTTCCGAGACCCCCCAATCCATGGACCATGCGGGCTGGTATAGTCAGGGTGCGGAGCCCCACGCGGCCGGTGCTCCGCATTCTGGCTATCCCAGTCTGCATGGGGGACAAGGGGTTAAAGAGGTCTGGGAGGGGGGACCCCACGTCGTTTTTTTTTAATATTTCCCACACTCAGAACGAAGTAAGTAAAACTCTTCCCACTTGGGGGAATCTATGAAAATAAAACACTATTGTTACCTGTGCAAAAAAAACTGACATTTTCCGCATTTAAAAGACATTTTTGCCCTTGAAACTTAAAAATCGATTTTCTCAAAAACTATAAGGTCTTTTTGAAAAAAAATTTTTTCCTCTTATTCCCACTGATCCCCTTAATATACCCTGTAAATTTGGTGTTTCTAAATTTTAAGCAGGCTTTGCTATTAACCGTTAAAGTCGGCGGGTTTTTAAATGTATCTATTTTTCCTTTGAAACTTTAACATCGATTTTCTCAAAAACTATAAAGTCTTTTTGAAAAAATTTTTTTTCCTCTTATTCCTTCTGATCTCCTTAATATGTTCTCCAAATTTGAGGCTCTTAGCACTTAAGGGGGCTTTGCTATTAACCCTTAAAGTCGGCGGCTTTTTTATATTATACGGGAGCGTAATATTACGCGATTACGGCAGACTGTGTAATTTCAATGGGAGTTTACTGTCTTACGCGTAATTTGTTACGCGTAAAACTTAACCCACGGTCTACGCGTAATTAATTACGCGTAATACCGTAACCTTACACGTAACGCTTACGGTGCATTTGTAGTGAATTACGATGCGTAATTACGCTAATGCGTAATTTCGGCCCAGCACTGCTAATGGGAAGTTCCGGATGTTTAAGCGGAATCTGAACTCTGAAATCCCTTCTAGAGAATTACAGATAATTATTGAGCTGTGATTTTCTCAAAATAGCAAGTCCCAGCTATGAACCTAGAAATGGTTGTGTTACCTCAGGATGTCCCTGTGGGAATCGGGGCATGAGATGAAACAAGGCTTTGTAGAAGTGCGACGCCCCACCCCTGTATGCCACCATCCTCACTCGATGACACAACGAGACATCAAAGAGCCATCTCTGTTTTTAGGTCGGCAACTGTCTTGTTGTGATTCCAATTTGCAGCTCGTCTCCCTGCCGTCAGGGAGCGTGTGATTGCCGCGCACTGCGGACATCCCCAGGAGCACGGAAACACGGCTTGTCTGGGAATTGGGCAGCGAACCAGCATCTGATGAGGAGCCCAAGGGCTGCCATTCTCAGCACAGATCGACCTCTATATTTAACTCTGAAATCGTTCCGCCCTGATTGCCTATCGGGGTCAATTACTGGAACCCGCAATGAGCAGCTCTGCAGAGTAATCAGGGCAACCACAATCTACCTTGTGAGAGCCTGTAATTATTACCGCTGGAAACAGTTATTACACTGAAGTAACCTGGTTGTTGAACGTTCTCTAATTTGACTTTTTTCCCCCTTCTTTGATCTTTCAGACCATTTAACTAAAGTTACAGTATTCAAACACTTCATGCCCAATTTAAAGGCCAACTCCAAATTAAACAAAACATATTCTAAGTAACGATCAGGTGGATATGTCCAAATGAATGGCAAAATGTTGGACGTAATACTTATTTCATGGCACAAATGTGCATGGAAAATTCCATTTCCTTCATTCCTCTTCTCTGGAATGCAGTGCGTAGGTTTGGAGAGGTACACCTTGCGTACAGGTTGGGTGCGTGAACCTTGGGTGCAAAGCAACACCCTGTATTCAACATGAAGTCCAAAAATCGGTCAGCACACCAAGCTTCTCAAGAGCAAAAATGTTGGTTTTTAATCCATCAAATGCATGTGTCAAACACCAATCACTGACAATTGTTTCGGGGCCATGCAGGTCCCCTTCCTCAGAACAGTGCAGACATACATATATGTATAGACATTGGTGTTTGACACATGCATTTGATGGATGGACTGATTTTTGAACTTCACACTTCTCTGGAAGGCAGTTAGTGAGCGGGACAGTCAGGTGTGGCCATGTCACATCTAAAGTAGGAAGACCAATAGATGCCAGTCTATATTTCCCAGCATCCCTGCATTAGGCTCCTTATACACAACATCCAGACAGCGCAAACCAAAGGCCAAATGAATGGACAGCACTGGTGAACCAGAGGCAAATTTCTGTTTTGTATAGCGTTTTAGTAAGAGAGCCTTTTGGTCCTTTTGGCCCCTTACACTCTCTTAGGAGTTCTGGTTCACCATGAGCTTGCTGGGCAATCTGTAAAAGATAAGGTGGCCACTAACAATCCAATTTCTAGTGAAAAATCGTTCGAGTGATCAGAAATTCGGATCGGAAGTGAAATCGTTCACTACACCATCAACGAACCAATCTTTGCTTCCTATCTATCACAACCATCAAGAAAATCTAAATTTTGGTTTGATGAAAATTCAATCGGACAACATTCAATGTTTGTAATCGATTGTGCTCATCAACAGAGATTATTTACAACCAATCCGATCAGAATTTCTGATTGCCACAAATGATTTGTCGCTAGCAATTGGACCGTTAGTAGCCACCTTTATATTCTCATATGATACAAGGCAGAAGATCCACAAAATCTCGGCCTGACATCAGTGCTCATCATACGAAAATATACTGTGTATAATTATGTACATAAAAAGTTCAACTGCAGAATGCATGGGCTAAACAGTATACACAATGGTTATAGGTTTCGTACATATGACAGAGGTACTACAGATCTCAGCAATACATCAGCAAGAAGTATAGTCCTGAATACAAAGAAGTATGGTAACCAGTGTCCATGTACTAAGAGGAAAAAGCCCTCTAGATCCAGAATAGCAAAATATTAGCAATGTGAGCAAACAGTCACTCAGCTGTAGCCACTCGCGTAATGCACATCATTGACCAGGCCGGATATAACATAAGGCACTGTAGGCATGTGCCTATAGGCGCCTGATGATCACACCCCTACTCTAGTGCCCCCCTCCCTCCTTCCCTATGCATTAGTCCCGAGCAAAGTGTAAATGAGAGGTTAGTCACCCGGCTTTCGGCATTCCACTGACGCGATCTTCCTTCCGTCAGGGGCACCACTAGCTACCTAATTCTGAAGGTACTTCTGGCTGCCTAATGCTAAGGGACACCTGTAGCTACCCATGGCGGGCAAAGGACGTAAGGGAGAAGTGACAGCTGGGCCAGCCAGCACACTTGCAGTGCAGTTCGGTGGTGGTTTGTACGTTCATGGAGGATGCCAGGACATCTGTGACTATAGGCTCCTGTGATGTAAATCCGGGCCTGTCATTGACTGTGAGTGCTCTGAGGTGATTCACCCATATTGGCTACTAAAGTGTTTAGACAGATGGTTGTCTTGAGCAAGTGTTGCCTTGATAAAGGGACCCTGCATGGTTCCGAAATGTTGGCTTAAGATTTTTATATAAAACAATAAAGGCATGCATGGGATGTGCCCAGGTGCATAGCTAAAAATCACTGGGCCCTCCTGCAAGACTTTAAATGTGACCCCCCCCCCCTCCCCTCGCTTTCTGCACAAGTAAACTGAGAACCAATGTTATTCAATTGGCTAGTGCACACTTGAATGTGTTTGCCCCATGCAAATAAAAACAGGCATCGGTGAAGCACTGCAGCATTTTCTCTATCAATTGCATTAGCTTCTGTGATAAAACGGTCATGTTTTCACACATACAGACACACATGGGGCTCGATTCACAAAGCCCAGATGCAATCACGCCCGTGATAAGCTCAGCGCACAGGTTAGCTTGCATACAGGTTTGCGCGCATTAACTTTCATCGTTCACACGCTAGCATATGGGTTAGCGCGTGAACAGGGAAAGTTAATGCGCGCAAACGTGTACGCACGCTAACCCACGCAATGAGCTTGTTACGGCCGTAATAGCATTTGTCACGGCTTTGTGAATCGAGTCCCTGGTGTGCAGAAAACACATACAGAAAGCGGACAGACGAGTGTGCTCCCAGCCTCAGCTGATTACACTCACTCTGTCCATCTCTGATGGAGCTCTGCAGCCTTCTCCAGCATCACTACAGTACAGAGCACTTGGGGAGGGGTAGAGAGGTGGGGGCAGAGCAGCGCTGCACACAAGACCAGGGCCGATTCAAGTAACAATTGGGCCCTAAGGCAAGATTAGCCTGGGGCCCCCCCCAACAGACACCCCCGACCAAAAAGCGTCATTAGAGGCCCTTTGTTGCAGCCAAATTTCCCTCCTGGGCCCCTGAGCTGGCTGCTGACCCTCCCCCAATCACCTCCCAACTTAACAGACTCTGCAGAGTCCCTGGGGAGCAACAGTTAAGATGGGGGAGGAACACCTCTGGGGCCCCTACAGGCTCTTGGGCCCTGGGGCAATTGCCCATTTTTTCCTATGGTAGCTCCGGCCCTGCACAAGACACTGCTGCACACTGAATAGGGACTGAAAGCCAATATCTGTCTACAAAACTTTTGGTTGATTCCTTATCAATGGCTGATGCAGGTGCAGTCAATTGAACAATTGTGCAGAGAACAGAAAGCTTTTTCTCTCTGTGCCCTTAGTTGTCAGTCTCTCAGGACAGGAAAAAGAAACCTCTCCCCATGGGGCCCCCTGCGGTTGCATCCCTTGCAGGGTCTATTGTTATGCCCTAGGATGTACCAGCTTCTACGTATACATATAGCAATTTTCAATGAGAGTGGTGTTACGCTTTGGAGTAAATAATATTATTGAGGGGTTACCATTTTAAAAAAGCTTTTTCTGTGCATATTAAATTACACATGTATATCTCCAGAGTTTGAGCAGACTCTTTACATTCCCTCCAGTAGTTCCCAGTGATGGGAGTGTGCAGAGCTTCTGCCAAATCAGCTTGTAAAGCAAGTTTACATTACGTAGCCTAATAAGCATCTACTATTCTATTATTATGTGCCCTGCTGTAGCATATGGCCATTGTGTACACTTGTCATATACATTTCATGCATTAAAGGCGTGTTAATGCATGTCTGGCTCAGGCACTCGCTCCGGCAATGCTTCTGTATGTGAGATTCTAAGAGATCACTTCTGTAAAATCTCACAAAAACTAGAGCAGAACTACAGACCAATATAGTTACAGATTACCCAGCATGCTCATGGTGAACCAGAACTGCTAGGCGTGTGTAGAGGTGGGAATACACGGGTCGATCCGGCGGCCGATTAGCCGCGGCATCGACCCCAGCTGCGTCCCCGCGGATCGATTGCCGCTCGTCCCCGCTGGCGCTTCCTAATCAGCGCTCGATTCCCTGCCATTGTCCACCGGCGGGGATCGAGCAGGTGGGAGTCGAGCGGCTTGATCGGGCCAGCTGAATATTATCAGCTGGCCGGATCAGCTGGTCGATACACGGTGCAGAAACGTACTGTGTATCCCCAGCATTAGGGGCTAAAAAGGACCAGAAAAGCCCTCTTACTAAGATGCTAGGGCTCTAAGAGTGAGCTCTGAGGTATTATTATTTAATAGCGCCAACATCTTCCGCAGCACTGTACAGAGTATACCATCTTGTCACTAACTGTCCCTCAGAGGAGCTCACAATCTAATTCTCTACCATAGTCCTATGTCTATGTATGTATTGTGTTGTGTATGTGTTGCAGTCTAGGGCCAATTTAGGTACCCCACAATGCATCACTGCTGAATATGCAAATCATCCTATTATGTCCCAGAATGCTAAACACACCTCCAGAACCGCTGGAAGGCGATGATGTGTCAGTTTGTTAAAGGACCACTATCGCAAAAAAAGGAGGCAGTTAAAATCTGACAGAACTGACAGGTTTTGAGCCAGTCCAATCTCTTCATGGGGGATTCTCAAGGTTTTCTTTGTTTTCAACAGCATTTCCTGAACAGCAGTTGCAAAGTCTAACTGACAAAATAGCGTGCAAACAGGTAGGGAGGCTGGCTGGTATCTTACTATTTTGGCAGTTAAAGTGCTGTTCAGGAAATGCTGTTGAAAACAAAGAAAACCCTGAGAATCCCCCATGAGGAGATGGACTGGCCCAAAACCTGTCGGTTCTGTTAGATTTCAACAGCCTACTTTTTTTTGCGTTAGTGGTTCTTTAAGGGCCTGTTGCCACTATACCTAGGCGAATTTGCAGTGAAAAAAAATGCGTGCGAATTTGTACGCATTTGAGAATTTGTTTGTGTTTGCGGCAGTTTTTTCATGCGAATTCACATGGACAAGGGAATTTTTTTTCAGTATTTTCCCGTCGTCATTCACCACGCCTGCGGGGGTAAGCGATTTTCGCCTGTAATGGAAACAAGCACATTGAAATACATTGCGTATGCAAATTCGCATGTGGCTAATGCACGCAAATTCGCGATAGTGGAATCGGGCCCCAATCGTACTGATATTGAAAACGACCCAAAGTGGAAGTGAGGCCTCTTTCACACGAGAACAGAATTAGTCTGTTGAGCATTTGTCTTGATAAAGGGAGTCTACGTGGTCCTGAAACGTTGCATTACAAGTTTGTCTAATAAACAACATCAATAATAAGGTGATGCTGGCATTCTCTAAAGTGCAGTCCAACTGAATTCACGGCTGTATTGCCTATAGGTAAACGCTTCCTTGAGTCAAGCATACAGAATGGCCACCCTGTGCCATACTTATGCCACTAGTTGTTTATTTATTTAATGTATTTATAAAGCGCCAACATATTACGCAGCGCTGGACATTAGTTTAGGTTACAGACAATATTTAGGGGTGACATACAGCAATATGACAATACAGGAATACAAGAAAACCAGATCACACAGCACAGTATGAGTACAAGGTAATGCTCAGTCAGTCACTGGATGGAGCATGGAGATTAGGCAAGTTAGGTTCATTGAGATGCATAGCATGGGTGCACAGTAATGGAGGTGCAAGATCAGGTAGGACACATAAGGAGGAGGACCCTGCCCAAAGGCTTACAATCTAGAGCAGGGGTCTCAAACTCAATTTACCTGGGGGCCGCAGGAGGCAAAGTCAGGATGAGGCTGGGATAAGGAATTTCACTATCGCGGCGCATCGCCGCCTCTGCCCGCCCCTCTCACTCTTCCTTCACAGAGGGGGGCGGGGAGAGGTGGCGATTGACGTCAGGAGGGGCAGAGCTGAAGCTGAAAGCTCTGCCCCTTCCAGGAAATGCAAGCAGATTGCCCCCCGGGCGATTTGGGGGCTCTGCAGCCCTCGCTTAGCGGCGGATTACTTGAGAGCACTGAAGCGAACTATAAGGAAGCTTTTGCCAGCGAGGGCCACAAAATATTGCATCGAGGGCCGCAAATGGCCCGCGGGCCGCGAGTTTGAGACCCCTGGAGGGAGAGGTAAGGGCACGAACGGTAGGGGACCAGAGTTCAGCTGTGGGTTTAGAGCACTTGTGAGGGGTGGTAGGCCAGAGTGAAAAGGTGAGTTTTGAGGGCCTTCTTGAAGATGTTGAAGGAGGGGAAAACCTAAACCATCTTTAATGCTAGATACACACGATGTGTTTTTTCGGGCGATTTTCCATCTGATCGATTCTCCGCTCAATTTTTCCGCTTCATTCTCTTATCTTTTCTTATCAATTTCCATTCACTTCCATGAGAAATCGACCAGAAAAACAATCGGAAATAATAGTGGACATGACAATTTTTTCTATCGAACCATCTCTCTGCTGAAAAAACGTATGGTGTGTACCTAGCATAACATTGCTCCACCTTAATTCAGTCAGATTGTTATCAGATAGTTCGGTTTGATAAATGTTTCCCCCAGCCATCTCTAATTCGTTTAACATGCTGCTAAGAATAAGCTGAAAATCAGATAAACCTATAATGCAATTTGGTTTCTTGTTGGAGGCTGGTTAGGCCAGTATCAGGCTCTGCAGCTGTGCCCCGGGAGCTGGCGGTCCAGGCCGCCTGCCAGCAGCTCTCTGTCTGCTTTTTCCTTTTCTGTAACTTGAATCTTTCTTAACAGAGCTGTGAGTTTCCCCGTTTCTTAGATGAGGCACTATTCCTTCATGATATGCCTGACAGAACTCATACGTTCCAAGCTGTATTCTCCCCATAGAGGTAAAAATATGCACTCTGCTCCAGCGTGGGAGCGATCCGTGCGGATGGGGCTGGAGGAAGCCCCAGGTATGTGTAAAGCTTTGACTGTTGTACGTCTCTGGTTTCCTTTAAAGGGAACCTGATGGGGCATATGCAGGCTGCCATATTTATTTTCTTTTAATCAATGCGAGTTTCCTGGCAGCCCTGCTGATCACTTTGGCTGCAGTAGAATCTGAATTACACACCTGAAACAAGCATGCAGCTGATCCAGTCAGACATCATTAGTCAAATGTATTTTTTTTTCAAAAAGACCTTGTAGTTTTTGAGAAAATTGATTTTAAAAATGCAAAAAATGGTTCTTAAACTAATTTTTCCGAGTTTGGTAACAATAGCATGTATGGGGGATCCATCTGAAATGCGCGCCTGCGAATAATGGCGCACGGTGTTGCCGCTAATCCGTTTGTCGCTTATCGCTATTTAACGTTAAAGCTTTATCGTTATTTACCTTTAAAGCCTTATCGTTATTTAGCGTTAACACACAGAACCCTTTCTGTACCTATCCCTAACCCCTTAGCCCCCCCTGGTGGTGCCTAACCCTAACCACTGCCCTGGTGGTTCCTAACCCTAAGCACCCCCCTAGTGGCGCCTAACCCTAAGCACCCCCCTGGTGGTGCCTAACCCTAACCACCCCCCTGGTGGTGCCTAACCCTAACCACCCCCCTGGAGGTGCCTAACCCTAACCACCCCCCTGGAGGTGCCTAACCCTAACCACCCCCCTGGAGGTGCCTAACCCTAACAACCCCCTGGTGGTGCCTAACTCTAACCACCCCCCTGGAGGTGCCTAACCCTAAGACCCTTCTGGTGGTGCCTAACCCTAACCACCCCCCTGGTGGTGCCTAACCCTAACCACCCCCCTGGTGGTGCCTAACCCTAACCACCCCCCTGGTGGTGCCTAACCCTAACCACCCCCCTGGAGGTGCCTAACCCCAACCTTGACAGTGTTACATTAAATCCATTCTCCATTTTGCAGTTAAATAACTTCTGCAGTTTGGCTCATGTAGGGTGCTATTGATAAATAACGTTACTGTGCGCAATAACGTCTGCTGTTTGGCATATGAACGGCGCTATTGATAAATAACGTTACTGTGTGCCGTTTTTGTTCTTTTTTTCCCTGTGCGCCCTTATTATGCAGTACTAAGATAAATAGCGATAAACGTATCTTTTTAATGCGGCGCCATTTTTATGGATAGGCGCTGTGCACCATTATTCACTGATCCGTGTATGGGAACTTTGCTATTAACAACTAAAATGAGCACAAAATTATGCAAAAATGATGAAAGGATTAAACAAAATCTATCGAATGTCCAAACTGTAATTACCTACGGCCGTAATTGAGGAAACCTATGTAAAACTGTGCGTAATGGTAATTAGCAGATTACATACATTGCTACACTGGACGCACCATTGCCTTTCCGTATCCTCCTGGCGCACACCATGGCTGTGAAAGGTCCCTCTGAAGATATCCCACAAGCGTTTGTCAGATATGCTCTTGCGGCTGCATTACCTGCCGTGTACAAACAGCATTTTGTACATCAATCATGAGGCGAGTGGTGGTGTGGAGGAGACCATGACTTGCTTTCTGTTGGATTGTTCCTATAACCCTTTAGCGGCCAATTTATGTAGAGGCTTGCAAGTGCTCCAGGCCAATTTATTTCAGCACATTTTTTAATTTTTTCTAGGTTAGACCTGGTTCACACTTGCGTTTTGATGAAATACTTACCGGTGGCACGGGTCCGTTCCGTTCCGTTCTGAGAACATCCGTTCGCCATCAGGATCCGGTCAGGTCACGTTCAGTTTTCATCCGGATCTTCTTCCGTTCTTCATGCGTCCTGGATCCGTTTCTGTTTTCAAAGAGGGGCCTGGAAGGTCTGGAAAAGCGCTGGAGTCCTTCTTGGGGAGAGCCTGGTGTGCGGACATCATCCTCCTCGTCCCGCGGGGCCCTGCGTCTGGATGGTCGGGTCCTTCCCTGTCCTCCGCTGTGTTCTGGGGTGGCTGTGGAGAGGCTGGGGGCTGTCCGGCGCTGGGTACATCCACATGGCCGCCTGTACCATAGAGAACCCCACAGGAAGTGGGGTAGGACGTCCGGCTTACATCCGGACACACACTTCCGTTTCTCATCAGTTCCTCTTGTGCTGGATTTCTTGTCTGGATCCGGTCCGGCGGCGGTGGACGGAGGACTGTTCCGGAAAATTGGAGCATGTTGGAAAATTCCAGACCGCAGGCTGGACCGCAGACCGCATCCGGATCTGGAGGAACGGACGAGTGCGCACGGGTCCATTGATTAACAATGGACCCTTAATTGTCCGTTCCGTTTGCGGAATTTGCGGTCCGGCTGCGGTCCGCAAAATAACGCAAGTGTGAACTGGGCCTTACATTTCCTTGCGTCTAATTAGTACTGCTGTAATGTGTATTTATGGCCACTTGTCACTAGGGGGCAGTGTGAGTAAATAACAGAGGACTTCTGCTTTCAGTTTCTATATATTTTGCTAGTAGAGAGAGAGAGATCAAAGCATTCCAAGAATTTAAAGCACAACAAGTTCTGCTGACTGAAGTCAAAAGCAGTGCACTTATCTCAAATGATATAACTCTATTGAAGCTGCTACAAAGAAGTATGCAAACAGGTGGGCAGGACTCTATGTATTCCTTTCCTTGAGCTAGTAAACAATTGCCGGAGAGAATCCACCTCCCTATGGTTTATTACTCAGTGGCTAGCTAAAACTCTCCCTGCAGTCAGTGGGTAGTCACAAAGCAAAAAGCTGGATTGGCTGAAAGTAAAGTCAAAATAGACCGCTATATAATAGAGCCATAGAAAGCTTGTGTGTATTGTGTTGCAAAATCAAATAAAACTTTATGGCACCATGCCTGCCCAGGAATACAGCCAGTTGTATGGAGGGCAGTAGTGATGGGAATTCCGGCTCTTCTCAGAGAATCGGCTCTTCTGAATTGGCTCCCATTAAAGAGCCGGCTCTTACGGCTCTGAATCGGCTCTTAATGAAATATCACTAGACACCACTCAGAATCGGATTAAAAGGCCCGCCCCCGTCTCCATGCCAACTCCAGACTACTTCTCTGACTGAGGCAATCCCTCCTGCTACTGCTCTGCTCCGCCCCAAACACTCCTACAAGCTGCAAGAGGAGGACTACATTTCCCAGAATGCCTCAGCGCCCTTTATTATGGAGCAAAGCAGAGCTAAAAGGGGCGGCTGAGGCATCGGCTCTTCTCAGAGTGAGCATCGGCTCCTCTGATTTACTTCAAAGAGCCGGCTCGTTCGCGAACGACCCATCACTAGAGGGCAGTAAGCATGGCGCATACACGTGTTGGCGAGCCAGCCAGCGGTGTGCACTGATCACCGTGCTGCACAGGGACTTGTTGACACAACGCTGTTTGCTTTACAGCCTGGGAGCAGCCAGCTTATTGGGAATAATGATAACAATAAGGGCTCCGACAGCATTCCTGTGCTGACTCATGGGAGGGAGATAAGAGCCACCGCAGCGGCAAAGAAAACAGGGCTCCATTCACCGATACAATGATGCCATGTTAGTAATTGTTATTATACGGCGTGAGGATTACTGGCGGCGGAAATGGTCTGCACACCACAGCAGATCTTCAAAGCTGAGAAAATGTTGTCAGACACGAGCTACGCAAACTGGCTTATCAAATCAAGCGACATGCGCTGACCTATCAGAGTGGTTCTTTCTTTCAGACATGATTAATCAATTTTCTGGCCAGTCAAACATTTTGATCAAATCTACCAGTGATTGGTTTATCCCAGCCAGGCTGTTCGATAAGCTTTTGATTGATTTTTGGACAGTTGTATGCAGGAATTGAGTCTGAAGAAGGCTTATTAGCAGAAAGCTAAAGCTAAGCACACACATGCGAGAATTGTTGCCCATTGGGGATCAGGAAACAATCCCTCGGGCAACAATTTGTGGAACGATGCTGTACAGACACATCCCTAGCCTTGAGGCTAACGATGTGTTCTGTTGCTATGGAGGGGGGAGGGATGAAAATCGGCAAACGACAGAGTGGCTTAAATCCAGGGCCGGGCTGA
Organism: Hyperolius riggenbachi; assembly: GCF_040937935.1. Lineage (NCBI taxonomy): Eukaryota > Metazoa > Chordata > Amphibia > Anura > Hyperoliidae > Hyperolius > Hyperolius riggenbachi. The sequence goes on along the minus strand of NC_090649.1, from coordinate 72,969,640 downwards.
GGCATAGGCTGGAGAGGCTCCAGCCTCAGGGCGCAGTGTAGGAGGGGGCGCACAATTCATTCAGCTGTCATTCCTAATTGTGTATGAAGCAGAAAGAAATAAGAAAAGGGGATACATAGCAGTGACTGCAAGCCAGACAACTAGATATAAAGGTGTTGGGGAGGTTGTGGGCCCTGTGGCACCTCTTAGTCTAATAGCAATCAATGTGTGACGGCTGGGGTGGAAGGGGTGGAGGGGCGCACTTTGGTGTCTCAGCCTTGGGTGCTGGAGGACCTTGTCCCGGCTCTGCTTAAATCAGTCACTGAGGGGTGAAGATAGCATTGCAATCGGTAATGCTTGGTGCCTCCATCGACCCTCTGACAGATTTCTTCTAAAATCTCACCAAAATTCAATGAGGCAAGGTTGTAAATAATCCATTTTCGACCAGAGAAATATAGATTGTTTGCTGGATCAAGCGCCCCTAGCATAGTGTTTGTCTAGGTCACAGTGATCTGCAAACTTTGCTCTCCAGCTGTTAAGGAACTACAAGTCCCACAATGCATTGCAGGAGTCTGACAGCCACAGTCATGAGTCATAAAGGCAAATGCATTGTGGGACTTGTAGTTCCTAAGCAGCTGGAGAGCCAAGTTTGTAGATCATTTGTCTAGGATTATATTGGCAAGGGCAGTAAGGTATCTTGAGTGTCATATCTTGAGTGACAGGCCGATCCACTCTTTCACTGTATAAGAGCTGCCATTGCCACAAATACATCTCTGGGTCGCTGGAGGTCACCCAGCTTGGAGACAGAGTCACTCCCATTGTAGGAGCATCCTGTAAACTGATAAGGGGTCCTATGGACACATACATTAGTTAAGCAGGAAAAGTTAGAAAAATAAGCCTTTACTGCTTTTTTATATCAAAGAACTGATTTAACACCACCGGCAGTACCAATCCATCCAGAGGGATCCAAGGTAAACCGACAGTGAATTCGCGTTTTTCTCTGACTGCTGTACTAAGCTAGTTCCTGCTTACTACGATTAGATTTCCAATTTATAAGACACAACAGACTTTTTATTGTTGCTCTTTTTGGCAATTTTCTCTGATATATAAACAGAGAAAACGTTCCCTTGTGCTGTGTAGGACCTGGGGGTTGGCAAGACTCCATCTGTGGATGCTGAAGCTGGCTCTCTGCTCTGGTGCCTGAGAGGAGCTTCTCGTTTTTGAAGACAAAATCTGGAGCCCACGCGGAGGGGGGATAGGGAAACGTCACTTTTAATGTAACATTGAATTAAATGTGTCCTAATCCTAAATGGTCATGCACTGCAGTACATGAGGAATTATGGATAAATGGTGCAGATGATCATAGGGATTTGAAAAAGTGGCTGTGCCTCATCATCCTAAAAGTGCATGTTTTTAAAAAGTGCTAATAAAAATGTCAATATCTAAATAGGGGCCCGTTTCCACTATAGCGTTACGAAATCGCCGGCGAATCACCGCAGGCAAATCGCATGCGGGTGCGATTCCGCATGCGGTTTTTGCCGCGATTTCGCATGCGATTTCGCATAGGTAAGGCTGTATGCGATTTTAACCATGTCACTACCTGCGTGAATTAACATGGGTACCTATGCAAAATCGCATGCGAAATCGCGGCAAAAAACGCATGGGGAAAACGCATGCGATTTCCCTATTAAATACATTGCGTGCGATTCGCCTGCATTCCACACGCAGGCGAATTCTGAGGCCCCTACCCTGCAGATTTTTTCTGCACAGAAAAACGTGCGGGGAAACGCACAAGTGGAAACAGTCCCATCCACTTGTACTGACTGTGCGAATCCGCATGCGTTGCCCGCATGCGGATTCGCGATAGTGGAAACGGGCCATTATTCCTAGAGTACACCTGCCCCCCCCCCCCCCCCCCCAAAGTAAGATACTCACCTCAGTAGGGGGAATCCAGTGTCTTCCCCGATCCTCTGTGATCCCTCCGATGATGGCTGTGACCCTTCTTAGATACACTACACAGAGGGGAGTGCGGACGCCAGTGGGTTAGCGCTTGCACAGTAGCATGGAGCAGACGCGGCTCATCTTCTGAGTCTGCACAGTGTGTCCATGGAGCGAGGCTGCAATCTATCTTCAGCATTATTGTTGAAGTTTGTTCAGAGAGTCCCAGCTGGCAGCAGAGGGGTCGCGGAGGATCTTGGATTACTTTGGATCATCCAGAGGCTTTCCCTTACTAAAGTAAATCTGACTTTTTTTTTTTTTAAATGTTCCTGTGATTTTCTCCTGGCGGACTCAAAGGGCCAGAGCTGCAGCCACTAGGGCACTAGTAACTCTAGGGCTCTATAGGCAGTAGCAGTGTGAGGAAGCCTAGCCCAAGGTCTCCTACTGAATAGGCGCTGACTCACTGAACAGGAAGAGCTGAGATTTGAACCCAGGTCTCCTGTGTCGGAGGTAGAGACCTTAACCAGTGCACTATCCAGCCAAGCTGGATTTATACTTACCTTGGGATTCCTCCAGCCCCATGTAGTTTGTTGGCTCCCTCACCGTCCTCCCTGGCCGTTTCTTCCCCCCGTTATATAATAAAAATACCGTTGGCTACAACAGGAGAACAGAGTGGCCGGGGAGGACAGTGAGGGAGCCAATGGACCACATGGGGCTGGAGGAAGGCCCAGGTAAGTATAAATCATGCAATGTGTACCGTCTCAGGTATACTTTAATTATGTGAAGGATTAGGAATAATTATTCTGTGGAAGGGAGTTCACTCTGTAGTAATTCACTGATTTTTCCATCTGGTGGTAAGGCTTTACTGAACAAATAGTCAGATGAGAACGCCGCCCCCCCTCCTGGAAGCTGTGTGGTCTTGCTATTGGTGGAGAGTTCTAGTAGCGACATCACAAGGAGGTAATGCGGGCAAGGCTGGCTTTTGCGGCCTTTCCAAACATCCGTCCCTGAATGTGGGAGCAGGAAGCACATGGTAGCAGCAAGCGGAGGATTGGCAAGGGGCAGAAGGGGGGCACAGCTGGACCTCCAAATCACATGACTCAGTGGGGCTCAGCAGAACCTTGATAGTGGACACAGCCTGCGATTTATAGGTTAGAAACTTGCCAAAACTTTTCTCCCATGTGATCTTTTGCAGGACGACTTTAGTGCTTAAATTCAAGGAGCTGTTATACTTAATATTTAGTAGAACAGAACTGAAAGGGTTCCGCGTCTAGTTTCTGGTTTAACAGATCCAGTATTTCACCCGAAAGAGAACGACCTCAGAGCCAGGGCAAATGCTGAAGCAGTAAACATGGGGGATAACGTTATTAGCCATTAAGGCCCAGTGCACACCAAAACCGCTAGCAGATCCGCAATACGCTTTTTGGGTGCGTTTTTGTGTAGCAGATTACACATATTGTTACAGTAAAAGCTGTTACTGAAAAGCTTCTGTAACAAAAATGCCTGGCAAACCGCTCTGAAGTAGCGTTTTTCAGAGCGGTTTGCGTTTTTCCTATACTTTACATTGAGGATGAAACGCTTCCGAAAACCGCAAACGCGCAGCAGGAGGCGCGTTTGCGGCTTGGCAAAAACCTCAAACCGCCGGTGTGCACCATCCCATTGCAATACATTAGCCAAGCGTTTTTCCAGGCGGATGCGGCCGGCGGATCGCTCCAAAAACCGCTCGGTGTGCACTAGGCCTAAGACAGATAGATGATGAACACAAGGAAATCTTCAACCAGCATGTTAAGATAAGGCAATTAGTTATGTAAAAAATACCACGCGTCACATGTTGAAAAGAACTTCAACAAGCCACACAGATAAAGCAATAAACCATCTTGTTAGAAATGGGATCAACTTTCCAGTCCCTTGAGGAAGAGACGTCACCAGTCCTGATCCCCTTGCTGTGGAAAAGTCTAGCTTTGTTTGTTTATTGAGAGCAGTTTATTATTCTTTCACCTCAGTTCGGGGTAGTTTATTATTCTTATACCAATGCCATTTTTGTTTTTGAAAGTGTCTCAAGCTGTGACATGAATAAGATGGTGGCTGGTGCTTCTCGGGCACAGAGGAATGACTGAAAGCGCTAGTGCAAAAATATACACAGGGGGCCTCATCCTATTTTTTTTTTTTTTTAAACACTTGCCATCTCCTGGAAGAAACAGGCTCAGCAACTCCCACCTGGACTTCAGTTCACTAAGACCCGTTCAGTAAAAATGTAATGTTCGGTAATTTATCTCATGTGGTCAAAAATATACTTTTTAAGTATTCACTAAGATTTTCACACATGCGGTACTAGTTTGATAATTTAAAGAGAATCTTAAAATTCCTAAAGGAAAAAAGTGCCCCATGAGTTACTTACCTCAGGTGGCGAAAGCCTCTGGATCCTAATGAGGTTTCCCCCATCCTCTTTAGCCTCAGGGATCCAGGAATGGCAGCCCCCGAACAGCCTGCGGTACTATTTATGCGTTCCTACGCAGTGCCGTATCAGCAGTGTGAGCGCCTCTGATCTCGCACTACATCGCTAATAAGGCACTTTAAGGTACTTTATTGACCTGAAGAAGTAGGCCAGTACCTGTGAAACGTGTTGTCTATGTGTGTTTGATAAATAAACACTGTTGTTCTAAGTAGGTAAGGCATAATACCTCTTATTTATAAGTTTATAGCTATTGCAAAGTGTATACCTAACTAAGGAAGGCACGCTCCTTACATGGCAGAGAGCGCTGCTATGTAGCGCATGCATTAGTGGCTGTTCCTTCACATAAAGGTGCGCCGCTTTAGCAGCACAGCTTAATAAATCAAGCCCATTGTTTAAAAGGAAATAAATATGTCGGCCTCCATATCCCTCTCATTTCAGGATTGCTTTAAAGGGAAGGTCGGAGGAAACAAAAAAAAAAAGAAATCCACTTACCTCGGGCTTCCTCCAGCCCCTGGCAGCCGACCTGTGCCCTCGCCGCAGCTCTGTTGGTTCCCGGTCCCCTCCGGTGCAGAGGCTGACCACGCCAGGTGGGCATCTTCCTGAATCTTCGTGCGTTTCACTGTGCGGCTCACTGAGTCATCCGGGCTGTTCTGCGCAGGTGCAGAACTACTGCGCAGTACAGTCCGGATGACGTCAGGGCGACTCTGAGAGCCGCTCACACGTCTTGCGCCAGTGGGGACCCCGGACCACCAGCGTGGAGCGGAGCTGCAGCGGCTGGAGGAAGCCCCAGGTAAGTGGATATTTTTATTTTTGCAGTCAGACAGCTTTTCAACCCTGTCCTCAAGTACTACCAACAGTGCATGTTTTGCAGGAAACCACAAACTTGCACAGGTGAGGTGATTAGTGTCTGAGCAGAGCTGATTAACTACCTCTGTGGATTTCCACAAAACATGCACGGTTGGTGGCACTTGAGGACAGGGGGGAAAAGCCCTGCTGTAAGGGACATGAAGGTTGACTTGCAGTCACGCCCTTGTTTGGTGCAGCGCTCTCTCCTCAGCTTGTACGTAGCCGGTTACCAGGGTATATTTATTTGCAGCTGGAAATTCAGCCTAGATTTATGGTCGTGTAATTTGAGTCCAGATGTATTTTCCGCATCACCACAAATTGTAGTTGAGTGATGTCGATAATGGCAGTGATTCGCTGAGCTGTAACTAGATGGGACAATATAATTGCCTCTTTCCACTTCCCTGGAAACCCGCAGTCGATAGATGTGCGCTATTACCTCACAGAGACCTTTACAAAAGAAAAATAAAATGCTTAATGAAGAAGTGGTGGACAATAATAAATTCTATGGAGTATACCGGCTGATGGAATTTACACACTAGGAAACACGCCATACAGGCAAATCCCATTTAAAGTGTACCAGAGATCTTGCTATCTAAAGATTTTATACTTACCCAGGGCTTCCTCCAGCCCCATAAATACATGCGAGACCCTCGCCGTCCTCCCGCGGTCTTCCGTTCAGCCGCAATCAGCCCTGGTAATAGGCTCCGTTGCGTCAGTCTGGGTCTACTGCGCATGCACGGGAGGTCCGCGCATGTGCAGAAGACCTAGACTGGACCAAATTAAGCCTGTGTTACCGGGGCTGATTGCGGCTGAATGGCAGACGGTGGGAGGGCGGCGAGGGTCTCGCATGTGTTTATGGGGCAGGAGGAAGCCCCGGGTAAGCATCGATTCTTTAGATTTTGTGATCTCTGGTACACTTTAAGACAGCAGTTGCAAACTGAGCTTACATGTTGCTTGAAGTTGCCTTTAATTACTCATAAAAGTGCCTGGATCTGTTTACACATTAAACATGAGCTAATGGTGGCATTAACATTTAAACAGTCAGCCAGGGATAACGCGTTAGCACTTTTACTGTCATTCACACAGGCTTAATTGTTAAAAGCAAATGATTTTTTAATGACATTTAAAGTGTTTGCGCTTGGCGGGTGCTATATAACAATCACTGCAGCACTACAAAGGGATGACTTGTACACTTCCTATTAACCATTACTGTCCTAATTACCCTAAGCAAGTGTGAAGGATGTGTGAGACTCACCTAATACAGCAGGAGTCCCTCCCCCTCCCACCCTATATCCCCTCTGGTCAGGAAAGTGATGATTGCAGCTTGCTGGTTGGAAATACAGTTAGGGCTCGTTTCCACTAGTGCGTTGCGGAATCGCGGCGAATCATTGCAGGCAAAATCGCATGCGGGTGCGATTCCGCATGCATTTTTTGCCACAATTTCGCATGCGATTTCGCATAGGTTAGAGTAATGCGATTTTAACCATGTCACTGCCTGTGTGAACTAACATGGGTACCTATGTGAAATCGCATGCGAAATCGCGGCAAAAAACGCATGGGAAAAACGCATGCGATTTCCCTATTCAATACATTGCGTGCGATTCGCCTGCATTCCACACCCAAGCGAATTCTGAGGGCTCTGCCGTGCAGAAAAATCCTGCACAGAAAAAGGCACAGCAAAACTGACAAGTGGAAACGGGCCCATCCACTTGTATTGGCTGTGCGAATCCGCATGCAGATTCACGATAGTGGAAACGGGCCCTTAAAGTGGACCTAAACTCAGAACTCCTCTGTATAAGAGATACACAACAGCAACAGCATAATAACCTTTAAACAAAAGAACATGTATTCAGAGGCGTAGCTAGGGTTTTCAGCGCCCGGGGACAAAGACTATTAATGTGCCCCCCAAAGTCAAGGTTGCAGGGGCGTGGTCACATAAAAAATGTGGGCGTGGTTATGGGTGGAGCCAAATGTATATAAAGGTTAGCAGGCTCGCGCTCACCCACCCTCCCTCAGTATGTACCTTCCAGCATGTTCCAAGACAAATTCAGCAATCATGAGCCCGCCCCATCAAGACAAATTCAGCAACCATGAGGCCCCCAACATAACCAACTCAGCAATCATGAGGCCCCCAACAAGACAAATTTAGCAATCATGAGGCCCCCAACAAGACAAATTCAGCAATCATGAGGCCCCCAACAAGACAAATTCAGCGATCTTGAGGCCCCCAACAAATCATGAGGCCCCCAACAAGACAAATTCAGTAACCATGAGGCCCCCAACAAGACAAATTCAGCAGTCATGAGTCACATAAATAGACAGCATTTCACATAAATAGGTAGAATGCCCCCTTAATATGGTAGACACCTCTCACCTGGCAGCAGTTCTCCAAAATACACTCAATCTGACGTGGTTCCCCAAAAATAGGTAGCCCCAGGTCTATAGTTGTCCCCAGAATAGGTGGCCAGCGGTATAGATGTCCCCAGAATAGGTGGCCAGCGGTATAGATGTCCCCAGAACAGGTAGCCAGGGGTAGAGATGTCCACAGAACAGGTAGCCAGGGGTATATGTGCCCAGTATATGTAGGCAGGGGTGTGTGTGCCCAGTATATGTAGGCAGGGGTATGTGTGCCCAGTATATGTAGCCAGAGGTATATGTGCCCAGTATATGTAGCCAGGGGTATATATGCCCAGTATATGTAGCCAGGAGAATAATATGTGCCCAGTATATATAGTCAGGCGTATATGTGCCCAGTATATGTAGCCAGGGGTATATATGCCCAGAATATGTAGCCAGGGGTATATATGCCCAGTATATGTAGCCAGGGGTATATATGCCCAGTATATGTAGTAAGGGGGTATATATGCCCAGTATATGTAGGCAGTGGTATATATGCCCAGTATATGTAGGCAGGGGTATATATGCCCAGTATATGTAACCGGGGGTATATATGCCCAGTATATGTAGCCAGGGGGTATATATGCCCAGTATATGTAGTCAGGGGGTATATATGCCCAGTATATGTAGCCAGGGGTATATATGCCCAGTATATGTAGCCAGGGGTATATATGCCCAGTATATGTAGCCAGGGGGTATATATGCCCAGTATATGTAGCCAGGGGTATATATGCCCAGTATATGTAGTCAGGGGGTATATATGCCCAGTATATGTAGCCAGGGGTATATATGCCCAGTATATGTAGCCAGGGGTATATATGCCCAGTATATGTAGCCAGGGGGTATATATGCCCAGTATATGTAGCCAGGGGGTATGTATGCCCAGTATATGTAGCCAGGGGGTATATATGCCCAGTATATGTAACCAGGGGTATATATGCCCAGTATATGTAGCCAGGGGGTATATATGCCCAGTATATGTAGCCAGGGATATATATGCCCAGTATATGTAGCCAGGGGGTATATATGCCCAGTATATGTAGCCAGGGGTATATATGCCCAGTATATGTAGCCAGGGGGTATATATGCCCAGTTCATGTAGCCAGGGGGTATATATGCCCAGTATATGTAGCCAGGGGTATATATGCCCAGTCCATGTAGCCAGGGGGTATATATGCCCAGTATATGTAGCCAGGGGTATATATGCCCAGTATATGTAGTCAGGGGGTATATATGCCCAGTATATGTAGCCAGGGGTATATATGCCCAGTATATGTAGCCAGGGGTATATATGCCCAGTATATGTAGCCAGGATGGATCTGCCGCTACTCTGGTCTAGTCCAGACCAGAGCAGCGGCTGCGGGACCCGAACTTCCGGCCGGCGCTGGAGCGAGACGGAGGTAAGTCCCGCCCGCTGCGCCACGCCGCCAGACACCCGGACAATAACGGAGGGGACAGCGAGGGAGGGAGAGCCCTAAGGTGAGAGAAGGGGGGGAGATGGCCCCCTTCTCCACCGTCCGCATAGCTCTCCCTCTTCTCTTCTCTGCGCTGCTCCCCTCCGCAGAGAAAAAAAAATCAGCTCAGCTGGGCGCCCTTAGGGACCCGGCGCCCGGGGGCACTTGACCTACCCCGACCCCCCCTAGCTCCGCGCCATGATGTATTTGTTACAGCTGATACAAATCCTAAAATAAATTTGCACAGTTTCTACTTCCTGATTCATGGAAGCAGACATATTGTTTACAGCCTGTGCTTTCAAATGGGCTTATCTGCCATAGGCAGTCATGTGACACAGGGGAGGATCAAATTACAACTTGTGATTAGACACAGATGAGGGGGAATTAGACAGGCTAAACTCTCTGAATACATACAGGGGGAATTTCTCTACGTTTTCCTTCTGTCCTGTACAAGAGTTCAGGTCCACTTTAAGAACACATTAAAAGGGTGAATCTCTGTAGTTCAACTTTTGAGACAGAGCTGTACCAATCCATGCCTTGCACTGATGAAGGCCACCTGAAGGGCTTTTTCACACAAATGGCTGAAAGCAAGACAAGACAAGACAAATAACATTTATATCGCGCTTTTCTCCTGGCGGACTCAAAGCGCCAGAGCTGCAGCCACTAGGACTTACTGAACAGGCAGAGCCGAGATTCGAACCCTGGTCTCCTGTGTCAGAGGCAGAGCCCTTAACCATTACACCATTCAGCCACTACTCAGCCAAAGCAGTACACATAACAGGAACTTGAAATTAGAAGCATATGGAGGCTGCTATATTAATTTATTTTAAACAATGCCAGTTGCCTGGCAATCCTGCTGATCTTTATGACATCGGTAGTATCAGGATCACACACCTGAAACAAGCATATAGCTAATCTACAGCTAATCTAATCGCGGGAGCGCGGACAGCGGCGGTAGCATGCAAGGTACGGATTTCTCCGTCCCTTGGTTTTTTAGGCGGGGGAAAAAGGACGGAGAAATTCGTACAGCGGGGGGTAAAGTGGTTAAATCCTGCGTTGCAGTTCCTCTTCACTCTTTCGCTGTTTGCTAGCTGCCTTTTTTTTTGTTGGTATATAGAGGAGCAAAGGCAGGAAGATCAGAGGAAGTGGCAGCTGGACCCCTAGACATCCAGCAGCCCCTAGGCATCTGCCTATATGGCCTTGTGGCTAATCTGACTAACCTCCCCCAGTGCCTAACCATAACCTCCCTCTAATGCCTAACCCTAACCCTTCCTGCAATACCTAACCTTTCCTCCAATGCCTAACCATAACTTTCCCCCAATGTCTAACTACATAATGTCAGGTGACTTTTATGTGTACATGACTGCTATGAAATATGTTGGGTTTGATGAATAATTAGTGAAAGCGGATAGCGTCTCCCCTCATGTAAGTGATGCCTTGGAAGAATGTAGAAGGTAGTGTTACATTGCCGTGAGATCCCTACTTGCCACGACTTGTAGTTCTACAGTAGCTGTTGAGTCTTGGTTATCTGCACACCCTATGCCGGCGCATGCAGACCTCTCCTGAGCTCCCAGAACTCTCACTAGTCAACGTGAGTGTGCGGAATATTGCTGAGGCCTTTGTTCATTCTCCTCTCTGTCCCCTCCACACTGAGTCAAATTACAAATTCCAGTCTGTCATCTCGTCTTATGCCTAACAGCTTATTTCCTCCCGCACAATCTGACATTGTGACATTTCCTTGCCTCAGCCATTTGTGCTGCTGACTTTTCTGCTGCTCTCCATTTTTTTCATTGTGTTATTATTTTTTTCTCAGTAAATTATTTTTTGTAAGTCTGTTTGGCTTTGCAGACATTTGTAAAACATACTAAAATGTACAGACCAACCAGCAAGCTCATGGTGACCCAGAACTCATTGGAGTGTGTGAGGGGCTACAATGGTCCTAAAAGCCCCATTACTAAAATGCTATGGAAAACAAAAGTTTGCTTTCCTAAAACAGAAAGAATTTGCGATAATTCAGGTTAGAGTGAGCTCGAGACGTCTCCCAGGCACCACTGCTGAATATATGCAAATTAACCATTGTTACCCTTAGAAGCTAAACACACCTCCAGAACCGCTGGAATGCAATGATGTGTCAGCTTGTTAATATGTACAGAGCCATAATAATCCAACATGCATACAGACTGTTTTGGATTGTTTGATCCTCATCAGTGCATGGCATGGATTAATTGGGCTCTATGGAGTAGGGCTTGTGAATCCGAGAGGTACAGATTACCCAGCAAGCTCATGGTGACCCAGAACTCATTGGAGTGTGTGAGGGGTTACAATGGTTAATTTTCATATATTTCAGCAGAGATGCATTGTGGGAGACATCTCAAGCTCACTCCAACCTGAATTATTGCAAATTCTTTCTGTTTTAGGAAAGCAAACTTTTGTTTTTCTTAACATCTTAGTAAGGGGGCTTTTAGGACCATTGTAGTCCCTTACACACTCCAATGAGTTCTGGGTCACCATGAGCTTGCTGGTTAGTCTGTGCCTCTCGGTGTTACAAGCCCTACTGCATAGAGCCAAATTAATCCATGCCATGCACTGATGAGGAACAAACAATCCGAAACAGTCTGTATGCATGTTGGAGTATTATGGCTCTGTACAAATTAACAAGCTGACACATCATTGCATTCCAGCGGTTCTGGAGGTGTGTTTAGCTTCTAAGGGTAATAATGGTTAATTTGCATATATTCAGCAGTGGTGCTTTGGGAGACATCTCAAACTCACTCCGACCTGAATTATCGCAAATTCTTTCTGTTTTAAGAAAGCATACTGAAATGTGAAATTTACTAAGGGCCCTAAGGGTAGGTGCACACATAACATGAAAGACTGCGGTTTATGCCTTGTGCATATTTTTTGTGTGTGCTTTTTTTGTGCGTTTTTACTGTTTTTGGTGCGTTTGCGTTAGCGTTTTTACTGCAGATGCGTTTTGCGTGCGTTTTAATGCGTTTGCAGTTCTCGTATACAAAACGCATATACGTTTTTCATGCGTTTTACAATTGCGTTTTATGCAAATTAATAGGAAGACAAAAGGAAATACATCACAAAAGAATTTTTTTTTTTTTTTACAAAAACGCATGAAAAATGCATACCATTGCGTTTCCATTGACTTTCATTATGTGCGTTGTGGATGCGTGTTTGCACACTATGCAACAAAACTAGCGTTTTTGAAAATGCACACATAAAATGCATATGCGTTTTTGATATGCGTTTTTTCCTGCAGCCCATAGACTTCCATTAGCGGCAAAAACGCAGTGTTTTCCGCAACGCTACCGTTTCTGGTAAGTGTGCACCTAGCCTGAAAGAAAAAGACAAATTGTGTTACGTTGTTGAAACTGAACTCCAAATTAAGATCTATAAAGCTTACTACATACTTTAAAAAAAAATTCACGATAGTAGCGTTGTTGTGTTTATCAATGTAGATGCAAACAGTGCGAAATTCCTTAAAGCGGACCTGAGCTCAGAACTTTGTCCGTGCTCTAATAGATAAGCAACAGCTTAATAACCTTTGAGACCTCTTTCACAGTGGGACGTTAAAGTCGCACAACGTGCCCCTGACGCAGCGCATGTAGGTTATAAAATTGGATGTTATTTTGCACTGCGTTATGTGTCTCTTGGTGCGCCGTTTTCGTATACTGATGGAACGAAAACTGCGCATGTGTTACATTTTTAAAAAAAACAGAAAACCTTACTGAGCATGTGCAACACACATAACGCAGCACATGTATTGCTAAACGCACAGCATGCAGCACTTTCTAAATATTGCTACACGTTACACACAACGCAACGTGTGCACTGTGAATGTCGCACAGACTTTGTATTGCTGTGCGTTAGTCTGCGTTATCATTTTTTATAAGGTGCAACTTTAACGTCCCACTGTGAAAGAGGCCTAAAGAAAAACGTTTCTTTGTTACAGCTGATACAAATTAGCTGCTCTGCAGAGGCAGCCGGCTGATACGGCTGAGAGATCAAATGACAGTGGTGATGAGGCACAGATAAGGGGGAATTATGGCCCATACTCACGGGCTACTTTTGCTGCCTGTCGCGAGCATGTGCGCGACAGTTCGGCGACAGCTCGTCGCCAGGTCCTTCCGCATACACACGCGGAAGTGGGACTAGGGATGCGACGGAAGCTGTCGCCGACGTTCCTCCCCCCCTGCCGGAAACTCAATGCTCCAGCTTTTAGGTTGCTGTCGCTAGTCTGCATACACACGACAGTTGTGGCAAAGTTGCGGCGGCAACTGTCGCCATGCGATTGACCGCCGCCAATCGCCTGGCGACAGCAGCAACGAGCGACAGTTTGGGGTGCGCGCCTCATACTCACGGGCGACCTGTCACCGCAACACGTGGTTGCGGCGACAATTGTTGCCCGTGAGTATGGGCCATTAGACAGGCTTAACTCTCTAAATACATACACAATAGCTCCCAACTGTCCCTCTTTCGGAGGGACAGTCCTTCTTTGGGAGCCCTGTCCATCTTTCCCTCTCATTTGTCCCTCTGTCAGGACTTTGTCCCTCTTTCTATGTAAATATATATATTTCTCTACTAAAAATATGTTTGATTGAGTCTAAACTTTATTCCTATCCTTTAAATTGATGTATTACTAATTATAAAATGTTAATATGAAGGAAAATGAACCAGAATAGAAAGGACCAGTGTGGTTTGGATGATAAAACAACATATTTTTGTTATGAAATCTTTATGGTATGCGTGGCTAGGGGTGTGACAGGGGTGTGGCAGGGGCGTGGCTTAAGTGTCTCTCTTTCTCATCTCAAAAAGTTAGGCCTATGCATACAGGGTGCATTTCTCTGCATTCCTTCTGTCCTGTGCAAGTGTTCAGGTCCACTTTAATCAATTATCCCCCCCCCCCCCCCCCCCCAAAAAAAAAAAAAGATAAGCAGGGATAGATTGTCAGAAGGAAAATATTTTAAAGAGGATGCAGCATGTGACAGAACCCTTGAAAGCTACAGTGTGCAGCAGTCTGTGTGCAGGAGAGCGAGCCGTGGGAGAGGGGCAGGATTGTGCCTGTACATCAGTTTGCAGGGAGAATGCTGACAGAATTCATTCTTCATCTTAACATTGCCCTCCTCCCACCAATATTTCACTGAGTATTCCTGCACCAAATGTCAACAGCTGTAATTACCGCTGAGTGCAGAACATATACTGACTGCACAGTGCTGACACTTGGACGCTACCGTACATCTGACTCTGTGCTTGTAGGAGACCTTTGTTATTGCAAGAGCCATTCATGTCTGTTATTAGCAAAGTCACAGGTTCACATTCTGGTGAATATGACTTCTCCCTGATGCATAACGGTGAAAGCACCAACATCAACACTGCTAACATCTTAACCACTTAAAGGACCTATGTCGCAAAAATCTTAAAATTTAAGATACATGTAAACATATTCAAATAAGAAGTAAGTTTCTTCCAGAGTAAAATGAGCCATGAATTACTTTTCTCCTATGTTGCTGTCACTTACAGTAAATAGTAGAAATCTGACATTACCAACAGATTTTGGACTAGCCCATCTTCTCATAAGTGGGGGGGGGGTTCTTGAGGTTTTCTTTACTTTTAAAGGCACTTAGTGAATGGCAGTTGTTCTGTCCAACTGCCAAAAAAGTGTACGGTGAGCAGGGAGGCTGGCCAGCATCTTTGTATAAATCTTTTTCAGGGAGTGTCTTTATAAAGAATAAATGTCATGGTGAGAATTCCCCATGAAGAGATGGACTAACCCAAAACCTGTCGGTAAAGTCAGATTTCTACTACTTACTGTAAGTGACAGCAACATAGGAGAGAAGTAATTTATGGGTTAATTTACTCTGGAAGAAATGTACGTCTTATTTGTGTGCGTTTTAAATTTTAAGATTTTCGTGACAGTTCCTCTTTAAGTATTAGAAGTCTCTGGCCTCTCTAGGACCATAGACTTTCTGGTAAAAAAAAAATGGGGTTCACTGACGTCACTCCGCATGGACCCGTATCTTTTGCCATTCGCGCTGCTCTCTCGTTGCAGTGGCCCACTTGCTCTGCTGTTGCTAAGAGAGCAGAGCTCTGTGAGTCGGTCAAGAGATGATTTAATTGGTTCCTGATTCTGTGATCATTGTGAGCCAATCACAGTAATCACAGGAACAAGAGCCAATGAAATTTGCTCGTGACCCCCCCACGCCTTCTGTCATCCCGAAAACAGAGCGAGTGGGCTGCAGTGACGGGAGAGTGGCGCAATCCATGGTAGTGTGCGGCACGGTTTTTGAAATCTATGCCCTGGCAGGTAGAACTGGTCCCAAACACGGCATATATTTCAATTACCGTGGTCTGGAAGCAGTTACAGAACCATACCTAAACTTAGACTACATTTAATCTTGGTTCACTGAAAAAAATGGTCAAGTTTTCTGCATTGGAAAGGGGATAAATGGACACAGTGGTGTAATAACACCACTCCTGGGGCCCACCAGCAAAATGACCATGCGGCTCCTTACAGGTAAAATCCCCCCCCCCCCCCCATAGTGTCCAGTCATCTTGCCCTGCACCGTGTGATCAGTCATTTGGTTCCCCCCATGCAGAGTAGTAGTAGTCTTCTCTTCCTCCCAGGACCCGTGCGCTCTATGCTGCCTCTCTCCAGCTCCCGATTCATGTCATGTGATGCCGCCTCCCTCCAGCTCCCGATTCATGTCATGTGATGCTGCCTCCCTCCAGCTCCCGATTCATGTCATGTGATGCTGCCTCCCTCCAGCTCCCGATTCATGTCATGTGATGCTGTCTTCCTCCAGCTCCCGATTCATGTCATGTGATGCTGCCTCCCTCCAGCTCCCGATTCATGTTATGTGCTGCTGCCTCCCTCTAGCTCCCGATTCATGTCATGTGATGCTGTCTCCCTCCAGCTCTCAGTTCATGTCATGTGATCAGTAGCCAGAAAATGTCAAAATACAGGAGGATGAGCAGACCAGATACAGCGCAGACCAGGTAAATATAACAACAGTGCTCCCTGCCTTTGCTACTCTGCCAGGATGAGATTTCGAGGGGCAAGGGAGCTACAAGAAGCCCCAGGTAAGTTAAACAGGCCGCATTCATTTCACTTTAGGTTTCCTTTAACATCGTTTTTTTTTTACTGAGTCTGACAATCATTTAGTGAAACATTTCTTGAGAGTTGAGAAAATATTTTATTGGCATAATAACCATAGAATTTTTTTTTTCATTGTGTGTAGTTTGCGTTACTGAGTGCTGTTGTGACAGGTTCTCTTTAACCCCCATCCTTTTCGTGCGTGTAAAGGAGATAAGCATGCCTCTCTCAGGCTGCATGCCGCTGGTGAGGTCTTTGGCTCAGGGGAATAGCTGTTCTCTGGTGAGTGATTACTTACATAATGTTCTGTGTTTATTCATGCAAATGGGACTGTGTGCTGGAAGCTCAGAATCCCAGCCATGCTGATCATGTGACATCCGAGGCAGCAGGAGGCTGGGGGCTCCCACTGCTTCCCTCTACAATGCCTCCTATCTGGACACTCAGGGAAGATTATAAAACAACACAGGAAATAGGAAGCTGTTTCATTCTCCACCAGAACTGATGGGCAAACTATAAAGGAGGTTACATAAGACTAATGCTGACTATCAGCAAAAATTATCCTAGGCCCACCCAATAAGACGAAAGCTGCTGTGTGAGGATCAGCTCAGTGAAATGAATGCTGGCAGAGAGGAAGACACGCTGGATTTGCACTTTTTCTCCTGGAATCCTGTTCAATATGCAGCCCTCTCTTCCACGCGCAGCCCTCCTCTTCCATGCGCAGCCCCCCTCTTCCATGCGCAGCCCCCCTTTTCCATGCGCAGCCCCCCTCTTCCATGCGCAGCCCTCCTCTTCCATGCTCAGCTCTCCTCTTCCATGCGCAGCCCTCCTCTTCCATGCGCAGCCCTCCTCTTCCATGCGCAGCCCCCCTCTTCCATGCGCAGCCCCCCTTTTCCATGCGCAGCCCCCCTCTTCCATGCGCAGCCCTCCTCTTCCATGCTCAGCTCTCCTCTTCCATGCGCAGCCCTCCTCTTCCATGCGCAGCCCTCCTCTTCCATGCGCAGCCCCCCTCTTCCATGCGCAGCCCTCCTCTTCCACGCGCAGCCCTCCTCTTCCACGCGCAGCCCTCCTCCTCCACGCGCAGCCCCCCTCTTTCACGCGCAGCCCCCCTCTTCCATGCGCAGTCCCCCTCTTCCATGCGCAGTCCCCCTCTTCCATGCGCAGCCCTCCTCTTCCATGCTCAGCTCTCCTCTTCCACGCTCAGCTCTCCTCTTCCACGCTCAGCTCTCCTCTTCCATGCGCAGCCCTCCTCTTCCATGCGCAGCCCTCCTCTTCCATGCGCAGCCCTCCTCTTCCATGCGCAGCTCTCCTCTTCCATGCGCAGCTCTCCTCTTCCATGCGCAGCTCCCCTCTTCCATGCACAGTCCCCCTCTTCCATGCGCAGCCCTCCTCTTCCATGCTCAGCTCTCCTCTTCCATGCTCAGCTCTCCTCTTCCATGCTCAGCTCTTGTCTTCCATGCGCAGCCCTCCTCTTCCATGCGCAGCTTTCCTCTTCCATGCGCAGCCCCCCTCTTCCATGCGCAGCCCCCCTCTTCCATGCGCAGCCCCCCTCTTCCATGCTCAGCTCCCCTCTTCCATGCGCAGCCCTCCTCTTCCATGCGCAGCCCTCCTCTTCCATGCGCAGCCCTCCTCTTCCATGCGCAGCCCTCCTCTTCCATGCTCAGCTCTCCTCTTCCATGCTCAGCTCTCCTCTTCCATGCTCAGCTCTCCTCTTCCATGCTCAGCTCTCCTCTTTCATGCTCAGCTCTCCTCTTCCATGCGCAGCCCTCCTCTTCCATGCGCAGCCCTCCTCTTCCATGCTCAGCTCTCCTCTTCCATGCTCAGCTCTCCTCTTCCATGCTCAGCTCTCCTCTTTCATGCTCAGCTCTCCTCTTCCATGCGCAGCCCTCCTCTTCCATGCGCATCCCTCCTCTTTCATGCGCAGCCCTCCTCTTCCATGCGCAGCCCTCCTCTTCCATGCGCAGCTCTCCTCTTCCGTGCGCAGCCCTCCTCTTCCATGCGCAGCCCCCCTCTTCCATGCGCAGTCCCCCTCTTCCATGCGCAGCCCTCCTCTTCCATGCGCAGCTCTCCTCTTGCATGCGCAGCCCTCCTCTTCCATGCGCAGCCCCCCTCTTCCATGCGCAGCCCCCCTCTTCCATGCGCAGTCCCCCTCTTCCATGCGCAGTCCCCCTCTTCCATGCGCAGCCCTCCTCTTCCATGCGCAGCCCCCCTCTTCCATGCGCAGCTCCCCTCTTCCATGCGCAGCCCCCCTCTTCCATGCGCAGCCCTCCTCTTCCATGCTCAGCTCTCCTCTTCCATGCGCAGCCCTCCTCTTCCATGCGCAGCTCTCCTCTTCTATGCGCAGCCCTCCTCTTCCATGCGCAGCCCTCCTCTTCCATGCGCAGCCCTCCTCTTCCATGCGCAGCCCTCCTCTTCCATGCTCAGCTCTCCTCTTCCATGCTCAGCTCTCCTCTTCCATGCTCAGCTCTCCTCTTTCATGCTCAGCTCTCCTCTTCCATGCGCAGCCCTCCGCTTCCATGCGCAGCCCTCCTCTTCCATGCTCAGCTCTCCTCTTCCATGCTCAGCTCTCCTCTTCCATGCTCAGCTCTCCTCTTTCATGCTCAGCTCTCCTCTTCCATGCGCAGCCCCCCTCTTCCATGCGCAGTCCCCCTCTTCCATGCGCAGTCCCCCTCTTCCATGCGCAGCCCTCCTCTTCCATGCTCAGCTCTCCTCTTCCATGCGCAGCCCTCCTCTTCCATGTGCAGCCCTCCTCTTTCATGCGCTGCCCTCCTCTTCCATGCGCAGCCCTCCTCTTCCATGCGCAGCCCTCCTCTTCCATGAGCAGCTCTCCTCTTCCATGCGCAGCCCTCCTCTTCCATGCGCAGCCCTCCTCTTCCATGCGCAGTTGCCTGCTCTTCCTCGCGCTGCTCTTCCATTTGCAGCCCCCCTCTTTCATGTGCAGCCCGTTTTCTCATGAGCAGCTTTTTCTTCCAAGTGCAGCCCCCTATTGTATGTTTAGCCATCCTCTACCATGTACAGCCCTCTCTGTCATGTACTGCCCCATTTTCCATGTGCAGCCCTCCTGTTGCAGCTCCCTCTCTTCCATCTGCAGCCCCCTCTTCCATCTGCAGCCCCCTCTTCCATGTGCAGCGCTATCTTCAGAGAAAAGTGCTGGAGTAGTAACACTTAGGGCTTGATTCACTAAAGCGTGATAACGCTTTTTGCGCACGTAAACCATTGTGCACGTGAAAAGTTTTAGCGATTGTGTGATCATTTTTATTGCGCGAACAGCGTTGCGCTTCACACAATAAATGCGATATCCACGTGACAATTAAGAAGATAGAGTTTGGTACTGAAATCAGCAATGGTGCTGTGAAACATGTGAGTTAGTTCAATACGGATCACGTGATGTGCTGTGTGCAGTTATAACGCGTGATCTGCAGTGATATCACGTGATACTGATGCTTATCATGCCTTTGCGCACAAAGTCACTAGTTATCGTGCGCAAACCTTTATGCACGTGGAATCACAGCTGTGATAAGCGTTACCACGCTTTAGTGAATCGAGCCCTTGGTGCGCTACTCAGCCAGGCTAGCGGCCTGCACTGCAAGCGGGACAGGAGCCATCCAGGGAGACAGCGAGGGACTGAGTGGCTTAAAGAGACCCAGAGACGAAAAAATAACATATTTATACATACCTGGTGCTTCCTCCAGCCCCATCAGCCTGGATCGCTCCCACGCCAACGTCCGCCGGTACCGGGTCCCGTCACTTCGGCCAGTCGAGCCAGTCGACGCAAGCGCAGTGCGCTCGCTCCGTACTGCGCAGTGACGGGACCCGATACCGGCGATAGAGGCAGCGGAGTACGGCGGCGTTTGGAGCGATCCAAACTTATGGGGCTAGAGGAAGCCCCAGGTATGTATAACATCTTTTTTTCATTTTTAGCATAGGTTCGTCTCTGGTTCCCTTTAAGGAAGCCCCAGGTAAGTATGGTACCTAAGATGTCTTTCATCTCAGGTTCACTTTAAAGGGAAATGCACATGGCAGCCTCCATATTCGTCTTACTTCAGGTGCACTTTAAGGCTAGACTTGCTGCTTGCGTTCAGAACTCCAATGCAAACTCTTCGCTATCTTCCCTGCAGCCTCCTGTCACTTCCTGTAAGCATGAGCTCCACTCTGATGTGAATATCCCCTGACGATTACCCTGCTTCACCCGCTATTTGTTTTCTGATCGGATTTGCATAGCGTGAGCTCTGTGGGTATTTGCGATCAGAACGGTTGACAGTTTTATTGTGATAATCCATTTTATCCTCCTGTGCCCTGCAAACCCCTCACAATGGGTGAAGCGCTGCCAGCGCGATGCCGAAATCAAGCTGACAGTGGCAGCGCTCCAAAGCCAGCAGCTTGTGTTGGCTCTTTTAACGCGAGCCATTGAGTCAGCAATAATGTGCATTAACAACAAGCGCGCAGGAGGAGAAATGTATCGCAAGCCTTCGCTTGAGATAAACCAGCGCAGCTTAATAGGTCTTCCGCAAAGCAAGGTGACTGCTTTCTTTCCTAGGAACAGCCTCAGCCCAGGAATTAAAGTGGATCTCAGCTCCTGCACAGGATAGGAAAGGAAAACCTAGAGAGATACACCCTGTATGTATTTAGAGAGTTAAAGTGAACCTAAAGCCGATAAAAAAAAAATGAGATGAACTCACCTGGGGCTTCCCTCAGCCCCCTGCAGCCGATCGGTGCCCTCGCAGCTCCGCTCCGATGCCTCTGGACCTGCCGGCGACGACTTCCGGTTTGGCCGTCACCGGCCGACAGGCATGGGGACGTGAGTGATTGTTCGCGCTCCCAGCCTGTATATTGCCCCCTATGCTGCTATTGTGACCTCCTGGCCGCAATAGCAGCATAGGGGGCGATATACAGGCTGGGAACGCGAACAATCACTCGCGTTCCCATGCCTGTCGGCTGGTGATGGCCAAACCGGAAGTCGTCGCCGGCGGGTGCAGAGGCATCGGAGCGGAGCTGCGAGGGCACCGATCGGCTGCAGGGGGCTGAGGGAAGCCCCAGGTGAGTTCATCTCATTTTTTTTGATCGGCTTTAGGTTCACTTTAAGCCTAATTACCCCTCATCTGTGACTAAGCACAAGTTGTAATTTAATCCCTCAGCTGTGTCAGCTGACTGCCACAGCAGAGAGCTACTTGTAAACACAGAATGTTAACCCTACGTCTGCTTTCATGAAAGCAGGAAGTAGACCCACTGCAGATTTATTGCAGGATTTGTATCAGCTGTAACAGAAATATTTTTCTTTAAAGGTTATTATGCTGCTGCTTTTCTTTCAGAGCAGAGAGGACATTCTGTGTTCAGGTCCACTTTAAGTGTGCAATCTTTTTATGTTGCTTCCAGTACATAGTGTCATGTTATGGTAGGGCGGTATACCAATAACATTTGGGGATTCTTCAGTGACTTCATTTTAAAGGGAACTTGAAGTGAGAGGAATACGGAGGCTGCCATCTTCATTCCCTTATAAAACATGCCAGTTGCCTGGCTGTCATGCTGGGCTTTTGGCTTTAGTTGCATTTGAGTCGCACACCTGCAACAAGCATGCAGCCAGTGGAGTCACAGCATCTGATCTGCTGCTCATTCTGGGCCAGTGACTTATAGTATTATGTTGGGAATACACGGTTCATTTTTGAAGTAGATAGATGATTAGATAGATAATTTCCGGCATGTCCGACCTCCCGTTCCATCGTTTTGCCGCTCGATTCCTGATAGAAGTGAATGGAAAAGATAAGAAAAACGAGAGGAAGATAAGAGAATTGACTGCAGAATCAAGCGGCAGAAACAAACCATGTATGAGCAGCATAAGAAGCATCAGCACAGAAGTCCGGTAACTGGCATTGTTTGTTAGAGAATGAAGATGGCCGCCTCCGTACTCTCACTACAGGTTCCCTTTCACACCCATGGAAACAACAACAACAAAAAAGTAGAAGCCATCATTGCTCTTAATAGTTTCTGTACATGCGTTATTTCAAATTCACCTTTTAAGGTGGTCATACACCTGTAGTCTTGGCAGCCGATCGGCCAGCAGATTCGATAATCAATATCGAATCTGATGAAAATCGGTGGCGCCAAGAGCATGCCCAATCGACAAGTCGACCAATTTCGGGCATGCTGGAAAATCTCGGGCTGCCATGCTGGATCATGTGGGTGTTGGTAATGGTGTGAGATAATCGCAAAAAAACAAATGTGATGGAAACCCCTGGCAGCTGTCCCCCCTAATGTTTTCTGTGCTGCTGCGGCAATGTTTTATGTGTCTTTGGGTGATCTCTGGGTTCCTGACCTTGTACCTTAAGGCTGCTTTCACAGTTGGACGTTACAGGCGCACGTTAGAGCAGCCTGTAACGCAGCCCACCGCACAGCAATGAAAAAGCAATGGGCTGTTCACAGTGCCCACGTTGCGTTACATTGTAACGCAGCACGTTTAAAGAAAGTGCTACATGCTGTGCGTTATACGTGGCTAAGCCACGTTAGACTGTTTGCACATGCTCAGTGATGTTGGAGGAGGAGGTCTCCCCTTATCCTCCGCGGCCAGCCACATGGCTAATTAATATTCACTGCACTCAGTGACTGCACGTGTTTACTTCCTGGAGTGGCCGCTCTATGCGGCGATTGGCTGGAGGGACCACGTGATGCAGATCACGTGGACCCCGCATCTCACAGCACAAAAAAGGCGCACCAAAAGCTGCATAACGCATCCAGCACCACCAGGCATTGCGTTAGGGGCACGTTATGCGACCTATAACGTCCCCTAAAATGCAACGTCCTGGTGGGAAAAAGGCCTTAATGTTTTTTATTTGACATTAATTAGGTTTCACACAGACATAAATGTGCTTTGCCACTGAGTGCCTACTTAGGGATGGGAGTATGTTTGTGCACAGAGTGGGCATTTAAGGGGCCCTGGGGCAAACTGAGGCATGGAGGCCCCCCTGTCTGCACCTGAAGCCCCTCGTGCCCGCCGCGGCCATTTCCCCACCTGCTCCCCAGGGCCCTGCAAGTGTAACAGCAGCAGTAATTACATATCTATCCCGGCGGGCGGTGGCAATACATTCCGTGCACTCTGAGGCACGCTGTCTGCCTCCTTCTCTATGACCCGGCGCGTGTTTACACATAACACACCGGGTCATAGAGAAGGAGGCAGACAGTGTACATCAGAGTTCACGGACTCTGTGCTACCGCCGTGCGCCAGGACAGATAAGTATTTACTGCTGCTGTTACACTTGCATGGCCCCGGGAGAGCAGTAGCAGCATTTAGCAGAGTCAGCGGCACAGGGGCCCTGCAGAGGTTGGGGCCCTGGGGCAACTGCCCCCTTTGCCTCTATGGCAGCGCCGGCCCTGGCATCATGGGCCTTTAAGAGTTTTTCTGCCATACTGTTCCATTCATTCCCTGCACAGTGAGAATGTGGCCTCTGCATCTCACATTCCCACCTCCTAATTACCTTCGTGGAAAAAACGTTCTTTTTCTGTCTGGAAATACTTGTCTTTTATTGCCGCCATGGATCAGACGGCGGCTAGAGCAAGTAAAACTATCATAAGCTCACAAAGTGTTGCAGAGCTTGGCAAAATCTGTTTAGTGAAATAAAAGATGGAAGAAAGATACAGGAATGACACTGAAAAAAAAATATTTCCAGCCATCTAACTTAAGTGCCCTTTTCCATTGCACAGCTGAATCGCAAATCGCTAGTGATTCTTAAATCGCTAGAGTTGCTACTTTATCATAGAAAGCATAAGAAGTATTTTCCACTATAGTGATTTGATTTGTAAATCGCAAATCTCAATCGCTTTCTGGAGCGATTTTAAGAGGGATAATGCAATGCAAATGAAAAATCGCAATCGCATCACAAAATTAATGAAAAATCACAATCGCTGGCATTAGTGATTGCGATTGCTAATGGAAAACGGCCAAAAAGTGGTATGAAACTCAGCATTTCCTTTTTGTTCTAAAAGGTTATTTAAAGCATAAAATCTGCTTCCACCAAAAAAAAAAGTAGCAGAACAACATTCAAAAAGTTAAACACAGCACTTTGTTCTTTAGTGGAAAGCTCCTTGCTTACGTGGGCAGCTTCTGGCCACATCGGAAAAGAGGTGATAACATTATATTTTGTTTACATTCCTTTGTCAGATACATTTAGTAAACATTAGCAAACTGGTGAAACCGAGCTGTAATGAACTGAGAAGTGATCACTAGATAGATTTTAATATATAAATATGCAATAAAATTCAATGACATCTTTCATAGCAGGTAAACTGTACTTTGGATACAGACAGTATTATTTGTGCACAAAAGCAAATATGTTAACTGTATGGGTAATAAAAAGTAGAAAAGCACATTTTTATTGAATGTTATGTCAGAGCTTTATCCCACTTTAAAGTGAACCTGTGTGTGCTTTGCTTATATTGGAACGTACCTGCCCATGTTATTATTGTTATATAGCACCAACATCTTCCCTAGCGCTGTACATAGTACAAAACAAATATCGGTGAGCATATAAACATGAGACTTTTACTATGTCCAGTCAGAACATCCAGCAATACAAATACATACATAGTTGATGTTTGGTATAAGATATCACCAATGCTGGGGCATGTTCATATGATACATTACGGTAGAATAAGAAACTCTGGGGGGGGCTCTGGCCTTGCAAGCTTACATTCTAGAGCAGTTATGTCCAACCGGTCCTACGAGGGCCGAGATCCTCACACATTTTTGATACAGCTCAAATGAATTGATGGGTCTGAATCAGGATAGGTGTGGTCCATCAGGTAGAACACATTCCTTTCTTTCTCAGTCCATCCTAAACACTGGCATGGATCTGGCCCTCCAGGCCTGGAGTTCGACTCGTGTTCTAGAGGGTAGTGGGTTGGAGACATTAGGGAAAGAGACACGGGTTAGTGGGTGAGGCACTGAGCCTCCAATGCCATCTACAGTAAATTATAGGCTTGTTCTAAAGAGAACCCGAGGCGGGGTTCTCACAATGCTAGCTGCATACAGAGGCTGGGTCTGCCTATAGAGCCCAGCATCTGTTGCTATTTTAATCCCCCCTAAATCCCCCCTGTGCTCTGTAATCCCCCCTAAAACACAGCCGTGCTGCTGACACGCAGCTTGTCAGAGTGGGCTGTGTTTATCTCTTTACTGTCACTCTCGGCGCTCCCCCCACCTCCTGCAGAGCTCCGGTCCCGCCCGCGTCCCTTCCCTCGCCGCTGATTGGAGGGAAGGGACGTAGGCGGGGACCGGAGCTCTGCAGGAGGCGGAGGGAGCGCCGAGAGTGACAGTAAAGAGATAAACACAGCCCGCACAGCGTGACTGTGTTTTAGGGGGGATTACAGAGCGCAGGGGGGATTTAGGGGGATTAAAATAGCAACAGAGGCTGGGCTGTATAGGCAGACCCAGCCTCTGTATGGGGATTGCATTGTGAGAACCCCGCCTTGGGTTCTCTTTAATAGGTGCGTTTTGAGAGTATGTTTGATGGTTTCCAGGCTCGGAGCGTGACTTACAGGCTGTGGGAGAGTTCCAAATAGAGGTGATGCTCGTGAGAAGTCCTGGATGTGGGCGTAAGAGGTTGAGACATGGCTAGAGGGCAAGAGGGTCTCATAGGATGAGTGAAGGTTCCGGGTGGGATGTAGATTAAAGAGGAAATGTAAGGAGGTAATGACTTATGCAGAGCATTGTATGGTAGGGTGCATGTATTGACTTTTTTTTTATCTATGCTTCCTCCCACATTACATCTGGCGTGTTGCCACTGCTGCCAAAGTGGGAAAAGTTTCTAAGAAATAACTGCAGTGTTTGCAGCCCTCATCCTAGCCCGCTGGACCCGTCATTGTCATGACTCCTCCCCATATAGCTAACCTCTAACCCTAGACCTGACATGGAGACCCCTGGGGAGCTTAGAGTCATGGGACAAGTTTATATATCTGGAAGGGCCAGCCCTGGAGTTCAGATAACAAATTATTGTGGGACTGTAACAATCTCCAATCACTGCATCTCGATTTATTATAAAAGTTTACACTGATCTCTAAGGCAGGGCTCACACTTGGCTGGGGATAAGTTTTCCGCATGCAAATAACACTGTGCGTTTTTCAATTAACCATTATTAGCTACTGTGACAAAATATGTGCATTGTATCACTAGATGTGAAGCAGGGCGAGTGAATGCGGTTGCCTTGTCTTCGACCTCGTATCACCTGAAACCGATTCTGCCTGACCACATATCATATGGACTGTACTGATGTTCTTACCTTGCGTCTGAAGATCATTGGTTGGAAGAGTTAAAATGCCCCAAAACGGCACAATTCTTGGTGAAAGATCGTATTTTTGATCAGATTATTCAGGTCATAATGTATGAAAACAGACAAACTGGTGGGCCCAATCAATGTTGAATGTTTGTGATTGTTTCCTTAACCTCTTCTGGATCTTAGTCATTGAAATCTATGCCCTGTTTACTGCTTCTTAAATGGAACCGAGCACCATTTTTAGAACCCGGGACATCTCAATAGCACATTAAAAATGCATTTAAACAATGTAGATCATCAATAGAAAAACTTTCTATTTTACCTCTTCTTTTTACATTTAAAAGTTTAGCAGAGGCTTTTATTACCATAGCAGGGTGCTATTGCGGGAAAGATACGTGTTGCCTGGGGCATGCAGGCGCAGTTGCTGTCAACTTACAAGTCAGCGGTAACAAAACTAGCTGGGGTCGGGAGAACGGAGGATCGTGGAGGACCTGCGCCGGTCCTCTACGATCCTCCGTTCTCCCGACCCCAGCTAGTTTTGTTACCGCCGACTTGTAAGTTGACAGCAACTGCAGGAAGGCTGCAAGGGGCTGGCAGAAGCCCCAGGTATGTGAAACTCTTTGTTTTCATGCAATCTTCAGTTCCGCTTTAAGAGAGGGAACCCTCCAGGTCTTAAGGAGGCTTCCCTTGCTGCTCTAAAGTCCCATTGTCGGTAATCTTCTGGGGGGCCATGCTCAGTGACGGGGGACATCAGAGCAGGGAAAGAAGCCTCAGTTCAGCTTCAGTTGTTATCTATGCAAAAGAGCTTCTCTGAGCTATTTGAGCCAACTGGGTCTACTACAACGTGTATCAAAAAAGGGCGCCTGGAAAAAGGGCGCGGGATATAGAACAAGGTTGAAAACGATATTTAAGCATTATACGTATGAAAACGAATTTTAAATGATAAAATAAGTGTAAACAATAATTTACTTGTTACAACCCTGAAAGCGAAATTTAAAAACGGAAAATAAGTAAAAGCTCCTATAAGCGAAATTTAAAAACGAAAAAATAAGTAAACCACAAAGTTAAAACGAATTTGTAAACGGTATTTGTAATAAACCTTATTCTGTAAACGAAAACTTTTGTTAACACAATCCCTGCAACCGCTATTTCTCGGGCGCCCTTTTTTCCTGTCGGGCGCCCAATAGCCGATATTTTGCATTGCAGTCTATGGCGGCGCCCTTTTTGTCCACTATCCCTGTGCGCCCTTTTTTACTGGCCCGCTACTACAGTCCTGTTTTCAGTGACAAGACAGTATGTGACGGGAAGCTTTGCGTGAGATGGTAAAAAGTGGCGGTCAGTCAGATTTGATGGGAACGATTTGGATTTTTTAATGCTATGGATCTATTCAAAGCGATCATTTCTTCCGAATGATTTTATCGAAAATACGATAGTTTGCTTAAAATTGCACCATTAATGGGCACCTGTAATCTTGTAAAGTAAAGCTGCTGCATGTATTTGCTGTTGTCTATCTCTACAGCATATTCTTTTCTTAGGGGTCGGAGTACTTCCTACCCTGAGGGTCGTTAAAGACATTCCTGTAGAAGTTAATTTTTGCTGTAGTCAGGACATACAATAGGAAGGAAGAGAGTGACTGAGGATATCCATGAAAGATCCATCTGTCACGGGGTCATCCAGGCCACCTCAGGTCACTGTGAAGGACACAGAGCTGTGGAAACCTCTGGGAATGTAGAAGCTGGTCTTCAGAGGCTTCATGTGCCGGAGGCTTCACCCACGTATCATCGTACTCGAGTAGCACTCACTGAATGGCACGGCACGTACTACTGCTCACAGCAAACTGCTCAAATATTTTCACTTCTCTTACGGGTCATTCATTTTCCATAAGGTGATGACATTCCAACAAAGACTTTTTTCTATTTTTAATGTAAAACGATCAATAGAACAATAGCGGTTGATCACAAAACAACTTGGTGATAGATGGATATGATGAATACAAGAAGGTATCCAAAGGCAAATAAGCTAGCATCAGCTGGACACCATTTTTTGCTTGACAAGACCTTTCATCACTCTACAGAGTACTATAGAGTACTAGAGGGTAACTTCTTCGGTTCTGATAAGATGAAGGGGATGCCTAGGCATTTTATAAGTACAGGTAATCCACTTACTTCAACCAGTAGTCCAGCTAATTGACGCTATTGTGCAGGCGTCGATTGTTTAAATGCCTGGCAGAAGTTGAGTACTACCTCCAAAATGTCTAGGAAAACATGATAAAATAGTTTTAAATGTTGATGAAAAAAGGGGTCGACAGCCTCCTCCTTTGGGACCTTTTTTACAGTTTGCCACAAATAGCTCTTTTAATTCTTTTGTTGACCGGTTTCATTTTATATTTAAAACGTGTATACTACCATTCTCAGAAGACAGGGATGGCGCTACCATAGGGGCAACCTGGTAAATTGCCCCAGGGCTGACTGTAGGTCTCCCACCAACTTAAGTATGGTCCCCAGAGCCCCCCAGAGTCTTCAGCAAAGTAGCAACATACCTGTCCCATCAGTCGTGCTTCTCTGTCATTATGAGACTACTTTCTTTGATCAAGAACCGCTGAGATAAGCCTATGTCTACATGCAAAGGACATTGGGTTCAGCGAGTCAGGCTTGACCTATAGCATTGCATAGAGATGTGGACTCCTAGGTGCAATCTCTGTGGCCTTGTACAACATAGTAAGAAGTATTTGTGCACACAATGGGCAAAAATATCTGCATGTCCATTTCGGTGTAATTACAAATTATACATAGAAAGATGGTGTGTTTAATATTGGGAGATACTGATAGGTTTATTTATGTAAAACTAATCAGTTTCGCATATTTATCTTACAAACACTGTTTTCCTTGAGTGTTAGGTTTACTGTGTTTTTCAGCCTATAAGACGTTCCGGAATATAAGACACACCTCGGTTTAGAGGGCAAAAACCAGGGGAAAATTTGTACTAAACCTGGTGCGTCTATATTGCAGGAGCGTCTTGTAGATCAGTGTTTCTCAACATTTTATTGGTATGTACCCCTTTTAGAACCCTGTACTCACCAAGTACCCCTAGCATAGTACAGATTATCACAAGTACCCCTGGACAAATATATACAGTACTTAATCGTAGTACATGATAATTGGTTGTAAACAACTTCCAAGCAGTTACTATTGCTTTTAGGCTACTTTCACACCAAGATGTTGCGTTTTAGGGGAGGTTATGGTCGCATAACGTGCCCCTAACGCAACGTATGGTGGTGTTGAAGTTGGACGTCAGATTGAGCTGCGTTATGCAGCTCTCAAAGCAGCCGCTCCAGGATAGTGATAGAAAGTCCGGATCTTTTTAAGGATTCGGGTCATTTAAATCAGATCATTGAAAAGATCCGGATCTTTGAACCGAATCATTTGAATCATTTTACTAGGAAAGCAGACTGGGGGTGAAATGACTAGCAGGACAGGACTTTCCCTGCACTGTACATTCTGTATGTTCCTGTTTCTTCCAGACAGACATCCACTGTGAACCAAATCTTTCATTGTGATGATCCGG
This sequence comes from Hyperolius riggenbachi, assembly GCF_040937935.1. Taxonomy (NCBI): domain Eukaryota; kingdom Metazoa; phylum Chordata; class Amphibia; order Anura; family Hyperoliidae; genus Hyperolius; species Hyperolius riggenbachi. The sequence goes on along the minus strand of NC_090649.1, from coordinate 72,939,652 downwards.
ATGATTCGACTCACAAAAAAGATCCGGATCAAATGAACGATTCGTTCATGATCCGGACAACACTACAGTCCCATCAAGAGTCTCCACAGTGCAGTGAATATTAATTAGCCATGTGGCTGGCCGCAGAGGAGGAGGGGAGACCTCCTCCTCCAACATTACTGAGCATGTGCAAACAGTCTAACGTGGCTTAGCCCAGTATAACATACAGAACGTGCAGCGTTACTATGTAACACAACGTGGGCACTGTGAACAGCCCATTGATTTATTATTGCTGTGAGTTAGGCTGCGTTACTGGCTGCTGTAACGTCAGCCTGTAACGTCCCAATGTAAAACCAGCCTAAATTAGCTAAAACACCAATTTGGTGTTTAAATAAGATTTCTCATTTTCTAAAACTCTAAATTTGTTATTCGTGGTTAAAGGGGCACTACAGCTAAAAACTGTAAAATTTAAAATATATGCAAACATATACAAATAAAAAGTACATTATTTCCAGAGTAAAATGAGCCATAAATAACTTTTCTCCTATGTTGCTGTCACTTACAGTAGGCAGTAGAAATCTGAGAGAAGTGACAGGTTTTGGACTAGTCCATCTCTTCATAGGGGATATATTTATTTTCAAAAGCACTAAGTTAATAGCATTTGCTCTGTCCAACTGCCCAAAACTGTGTAGCAAGCAGGGAAGCTGGCCAGCATCATTGTTTAAATCCCTTTTCAGGAATATCTTTATAAAGAATAAAAGCTTTGCTGAGAATCCCCTATCAAGAGATGGACTAGTCCAAAACCTGTCACTTCTGTCAGATTTCTACTGCCTACTGTAAGTGACAGCATTATAGGAGAAAAGTAATTTATGGCTCATTTTACTCTGGAAAAAATGTACTTCTTATTTGTATGTGTTTGTATTTGTATTTGTATGTGTTTGCACATATTTGCACATATTTAAAATTTTACAGTTACAGTTTATTGCTGAAGTGCCCCTTTAAGTATATTACGCCCCTGGAACCATCAGAAGTACCCCTGGGGTATGCATACCACATACTAAGAACCTAGGTTGTAGATGTTCTCCCCCAATTATTGTGTCCTCCTCTTTCTCCTATGTGCCACCTTCTGTTCCCCATGTGTTCTCGTGTGTCCCCTACTGTCCTCAATGTGCCCCCTTCTGTCCCCAAGATACTATAAAAGGTTTTTCTGTATCCCTTTAGCTGTGCATATCTATATACTGGTACACAGAAAAGCACCCTCTAGTAGTGGCTGCAGCACATCTAAAGGGATGCACTTGACAGAAAAAACCCAACTCATGCCCACCATTTGTGGAAAAAGACTCGCAGCTTCCTGTCTGACCTGCTCCACAGCTGGTGAGACTAACCGAGCAGGGCTTAGTGAATTGAAGCATGTTTTTTTCGGGATACTACCAAACTTCTACCGCTTGTGAGAAATCTTAGTGAATTTGGAAATAAAAGTGTAAAATACGTGTAAAATAAGTATAAAATATGATATTTTACTGACCTAAATTATTTTACTGAACTGCCCTTAGTGAATTGAGGCCATGGTCACCCCACACCAACCTTTTTTTTAAGTTAGGTATGTAAATGTTCTGTTGCCTAGAATGGGTAAAATGCTGGATAATCTTTATACCTGTGGACACCAGCAGGTCTACCAGCCTGGCAAAGCCACCCAGCTTTCTGCTGCTGGTTGGGTCTCTCTCACTGGTCTAAAATTCAAGTGCTTATGGGTTTAACCAACATGTGTCGAACTCCAGGCCTGGAGGGCCAGATCCATGCCAGTGTTTAGGATGGACTGAGAAAGAGAGGAATGTGTTCTACCTGATGGACCCACACCTTTCCTGATTCAGACCCATCAATTCATTTGAGCTGTATTAAAAATGTGTGAGGATCTCGGCCCTCGTAGGACCGGTTTGACATACCTGGTTAACCCAATACATAAGTCTGTAGAGTAAAATAAGAATTTTTACTCCATGTCAGACTCATCAATTTTCATCCACAAAGGTGCAGAAGCTGCAGGTAGGAAGCCCTGTTTCCCCAGCTATGAAGCCAAACACTAGAGCTTCCCCTGATTATTCCTCTGCAATGATGGCTTCACAGAGCAGTGACTGATACTTCCTGGCAGCCACCCGCTGTACCAGGAAAATGAGGAGAGTGAGGCCTGAGGAGTATGAGAATGGACTGAAAGGTCTGCCAGTGCTGACAGTGATACATTACTATGTGGAGGAACAGACAGGAAACTGTATCTTTATCTGAGGCCCTTGATAACATGGCAGTTCCTGTTAGGTGCTGACAAGTCATATTTAAGTGTTGATCACTGTTTCCTTTTCTTAAAGGACCACTATCACAACAAAAATAGGCAGTTAAATCTGACAGAACCGACAGGTTTTGGGCCAGTCCATCTGCTCATGGGAGATTCTCAGGGTTTTCTTTCTTTTCAACACCATTCCTGAACAGCAGTTGCAAAGTCTCACTGACAAAATAGTGTGCAAGTGATTAGGAAGGCTGGCTGGTATCTTACTATTTTGGCAGTTAAACTGCTGTTCAGGAAATTGGCTATTGAAAACAAAGAAAACTGTGACAATCCCCCATGAGAAGGTGGACTGGCCCAAAACCTGTCGGTTCTGTCAGATTTTAACTGCTTATCTTTTTTTTTTTTTTTTTTGCGATAGTGGTCATTTACATAAAGGTTGATTTTAAAAGTTGAGACTATTGTCCACTATGCTACCTACTATGTTTCTATGTTGTGTCACTATGTATGCCTAGTCTCTGGACAGACTGATCATTAGCGTGTGTAGCGATCTTATGAGATAATGTTACAGTGTTCTTGACCAAAACTGGTCGTAGGCGTCGCTGTGATCCATATTCCTGGCTCGCGAGGTGAGTATTCAGCCTAATGCTGGGCATACACAGCTTGAGAATGCACCGGTATCGAGCCAGCGGCTCGAAGCCGGCGCGTCACCGCTCGTCCGCGCGGATCGATTCCCGCTCGTCCCCGCGGCTGCTGCTAATCAGCGTTTCGTTTGCTCCCATTGTTCTCCCCGCCGGTATCGAGCGCAGAATCGAGCTGGCGGGGTATCGGACAGGTTGAATATTATCAATCGAGCAATCAACAGCTCGATTGATAATATAAAACGAGCCGTGTATGCCCAGCATTATGCTGGGATTACACCATACAATTTTCTGTTAGATTCTTCTGTTAGATTTTCTGTTAGAATGCATAATTAGATTATTTTGTGTAGAGAATGGTCATTATCTCTGGTGCATTGTCTTCTGGTTATCTCCTGCTGAGTAGAACAATGGCTAATTTCTAGGCAGATAGATGGTAGGATAGATAAATTTCCAACATATTAAATTTATAGAATCTAAAGCCCAATCTACACGATACGATTCTTTGTGCGATTCGATTACGATTCTATTTACGATCCAATTAAATCCGACATGTCCGATCAGGATTTGATTCGATTTGCCATTGCAAAACAATGGCAAATCGAATCAAATCAAATCCCGATCGGACATGTTGACAAGACAAGACAAATAACATTTATATTGCGCTTTTCTCCTGGCGGACTCAAAGCGCCAGAGCAGCAGCCACAAGAGCGCGCTCTATAGGCAGTAGCAGTGTTAGGGAGACTTGCCAAAGGTCTCCTACTGAATAGGCGCTGGCTTACTGAACAGGCAGAGCCGAGATTCGTACCCAGGCCTCCTTTGTCAGAGGCAGAGCCCTTAACCATTACACCATCCAGCCACTAGTATGTTGGATTTAATCGGATCGTAAATAGAATTGTAATCGAATTGCACAAAGAATCGTATGGTGTAGATGGGGCTTAACAGAAAAATCTAACAGAAAATTGTATGGTGTAATCCCAGCCTAGGCTGCTGATAGGATAGTCTTTGCTGGGATTTACGGATTGTGTTGTGCCTGGTGCTGCTAATGTGGCAAATCACGCTTTGCGTCCCCTGCCTCCTTGTAATGTTCACCATATGTGCTGGTTCAGTTATAATGAGCTGGAGTGTCAGGAAAGTGTATAAGGAGGAATGCACAATGTATGATCACCCTGCAGTATGGATCTCTTCCCTGCTGGTTACTCAGATTGGGATGCATTCTCTGATGTGTGTTCTGAGTGCCACTAAACTGTTAACATTTACTTGTTTCTGTTACCACAACCTAATGAATCTCCGCTTAGTAGTGCCTCGCTAAGAGATTCGAGCAGTTTTCTGTCGTATCTTAGGAGTGGCTGTGCAGGTGGTCTGCGGCATCGGGGAGGAAGCTGGTGTAATCATCCCATCAGAGGGCGTTCGTCAGATTGGTAGGGGTGAAGCAGGGGCACAAGGCTTTGTGCTTCTGGTAGGCAGGCCAATGCAAAGACCACACAAGATGCTTCAGCATCATGTATGAAATCTCACATATACATTTGGGTTGAATATTTGGGGAGCAGCCCAATATGGCTGTAATGGTAGGACCTATAGTAACTCTGCAGTAAGTAAAGAGAGGAGTCTTACCTCCAATGAACACTCACTCAGATGGAAACAAGGAGTCTTTATTACAAACAGTTATACTGTAGGCAACACGTTTCACAGGTCTCAGCCCGCTTCCTCAGGTCAATACAAACAGTAACCTTGTTTATGAGCCGTGTGGGGCACGGGCGCCTTTTTAGAACCTGATACTGCACTATTGGGCTCCCGGTGTTCCCCTCTCTACAGGCAGAAGGAGCTCCACTCCCCTTGTGAAGGAACGTCCTGGGACCTGGACCATCACATATACCTGTACATTTGTTGTCAGTGTTTCTGAAATGTTACATTAATACAGTAGAGTTCCCATAGCTCCCAACTGTCCCTCTTTTGGAGGGACAGTCCCTCTTTGGGAACCAAATCCCCCTGTCCCTCTTTCTTCCTCATTTGTCCCTCTTTCAAGACTCATCATGTACAGATCTATGTAAATACAAAATTACACAGAGGTGCCTGGCTCTTCTACTGACCACATATGCTATTGCTCCGTTGTTATTGCCTGATGAAGCGGGATCAAACCTGCGAAACGCGTTGCATATTTGGAGTTCAAAAATAGTATATATTGACAGTCCTTACTACAGTCGTTGTGTGTCTACTTGGAGGAGGTAAGTCCACCACTACTGCCTCTATTTACCAAGAATTTTGTTTTTAAGCTCATTTAGCTTCCTTTTATCCTCTTGCCGCCTCTGTGCTCCTGCATAAGATCTATGTAAATAAACACATTTTTCAGTAGAAAAATACATATAACTGACTCAAAACTTTATTCCCCTCCTTTAAATTGATATATTTCTTATTGTCAAATGTTACAATGCAGGAAAATGAAACAAGATAGAAAGGACCTGTGTGGTTTGAAATATGAAATAACATATTTTTTATGAAATCTTTATGGTTTGTGTGGCTAGGGGTGTGGCAGGGGCATGATTAGAGGTGTGACAGGGGCATGACTAGGGGGTGTGATGGGGCATGATCAGGGGTGTGGCAGGGGCGTGACTAAAGTTTCCCTCTTTCTTATCTCAAAAAGTTGGGAGGTATGGAGTGTCAGTTATCCAGAACTCAACTAACTGGCAGTCTCAAGTAGGGATGATCGGAACCAGCAAATTACGTTCCGCCGGAAATCACGGATTCCGTCAGTGTTAAATTCCGTCGCTATGAAAATTCCGCCGGATTTGTACGAAATTCTGGATTCTGTCGGAAAAAATCTCTCTCTCTCTCTCTCTCTCGTTCTCTCTCTCTCTCGTTACCTACCACACACTGAGACCTGGGTTCAATTCCCAGCCATGGTGAGTTGGCTTTTGACATGCTACAAATCCTTAAGCATGCTACTTTTTCTCTTGGATTGACCATAATGGTACATGCTAGGCTGGCATCAGTATGTAGTGTTGTTGGTGGTATAGCGGTTAAGTCAGTTACCTACCACACACTGAGACCTGGGTTCAATCCCCAGCCACGGTGAGTTGGCTTTCGACATGCTACTTTTTCTCTTGGATTGATCATAATGGTACATGCTAGGCTGGCTTCAGCATGTAGTGTTGTTGGTAGTGTGTGGTAGGCAGTTGACTTAACCGCTATACCGAGACTTTGGTTTAATTCCCAGCCTAGCCTGGGTTCAATTCTCAGCCATGGTATGTAAGCTGGCTTTTGAAAAACTACAATTCCCTGGAAGATGAGACAGGAGGAGAGAGAGAGAGAGATTTTAATTCCACAAAATTCCGCGGAATTAAAAAAATTTCAGCGGAATTCCGTTTTAGAGGTTTAGCAATTCCGTTCCGACCGCCGGAATCCGAATTGAGCTAATTCCGTCCGGAATCGCGGAATTAAGAATTCCACGGAATCCAGCGAGCATCCCTAGTCTCAAGCAAAACAGCCGGCAGTACTTACACTGGTGAAGGCCAACTTCTTAGGCTCTTCTGGGTTCTGCTGTGCTTAAACAACAATTAAAATTGATATGTATATAGAGGCCGAAATACAGTATTTATTTCCTTTTAAACAATACCAGTTGCCTGGAAGCCTTGCTCATCTATGCATATAAACATCCTATTTGTGTACCTTACCTGCATTCATGTTCATTCTGCTGATGTCATGCATGCATGTCCACTCCTGCCAGCTCCCTACCAACCTGGACTCACTTGGCAGTGATTGGTGAATGGGAACATGTGTTTCCTGAGCCAATGTAAAGGGTTTGTGTAATGAATGAACACTGTCACAGCCAGTAACAATGTTCAATCTCAAAAAGTTTACAAAAAGGTTACAGAGTTTCTCTCACAACAGATCTGTTAACTGGGATCTGTGTTCTGAGGTGACAGGAGCTGCTGGAGAGAGATTTTGGTACCTTTTAGACATTTTAACATGTTTTAAACTTCCCATTAACCCTCTTTCTCCCCTCCCATACCTCGTAACCAAAATAAAAATTGTAAAAAAAAAAGTGGCATAAATTGTTGCCTCAGGGACTCTGCTTTTTAAAGCTGATCTGAACTCTTGTGCAAGAGAGAAGAAAAACACAGATAAATCCACTCTGTGTCCATCCTGCATGTGTTTCTAAAGAACAGTCTAATTTTCCCTTCTCAGCAAGTAATGAGCTAGTGTAATTTGAGCTCCCAGCTGTCTGCCAATTCTGTAGAGTTGAGAGCTATTATGTAAACACAGGAGTTTAACCCTTTTACTACACTGAAGCATTTCTGAACAAGCTCTATAAGCTGTAACAAGGAAATGTTTTTTTTTCTGTGAAGGTTATTATGTTGTTGCTTATCTTTTAGAGCAGGGCGGAAGTTCTGAGTTCAGGTCCGCTTTAAATATGTATGTCATGAGGGTATATTACTTTTTTTGTTTATTTTTTGCAAATAAGGGCTTGTAATTACTGAGTACAATAAAAAAGCACAAAACAGAAAGAATACACCTTTATTTTCAAATAAAATACTGCCACCATAAATTGTACCAGAGGCATAATTTAAATGCTGTGATAACCAGGACAAACAGACTAAGGTTCGAGTCCGCAAGTGTCCGGGGGTCCAGGTCCGGGGGCCGCAAAGAGACCGTACGGGTCTCTGCGGTGGCCGCAAGTTGCCACAAGTTGCGGATCCGGAATGTATCAGTTCCGGCTACAATAAAGTAGCCGGAACTAGATACATTGCAGTGCCAGAAAGGCACCGCAAGCATGGGGGATACCGGCGTGTAGTCCGGGCCCCCCAAGTGGCATAGGACTGGTGCTGAAAGCATCCGGTCCTATTGCCAGTGTGATGAGAAACATCCGTTTCTCATTGCACAGCATGGCCGCATGTTCGGGTCATGATCCGGGCCTGGTGCGTGGGTCGGATGATCTGGACCCGAAAAATAGCGCATGTTGGAAAAGTGTCCGGAGTCCGGATCCGATCCGGCTCCGTTCTGTACGGAACGTACGCATGTGAACGTCCGCATAGCCTTTGCATTGCTATGCGGAACGTACGTTCCATTTGTACAGTATACGGTCCGGATCCGATCAGGCGAATCCGGACAGCGAACGCTAATGTGAACCAGGCCTAATAAACTGTGTGGGTTTTATCTTCAGTAGCACTGTTTATTTTCTATGCATTACAAATGTGAAAATAAGGGGAAAAACACAAAAAAATACAATGTACCTCAATTTTCATCCACTATAGGTTTAAAATAAAGTAATTGCTAAAAAAAACACCACAACCACAAAAAGAGACTAATTTGTCCTGAAAGAAAAAACTATATACAGGTATAGATCATTTAGGTGTGATAAGTAGTGATAAAGCTATTTCCAAATGAATGGGAGCAGCACTGAAAGGTGAAAATTGCTCTTGGCTGGAACTGTAGAACAGCCTGTGGCATGAGGTGGTTACATTCGCTTGAATCTGTGATGTCACCTCTCAGCAACAGAATAACTTGCTGCATAAACAATCGGGGTGTCTTTTCAGTGGCTACGCTTTAATTTCCGCAGTTAAGTGACTCGCCCACCATGAAATACACAATGAATGTGGTTAGAAAAGCAGTAACCAATATTTATACTCTTCTATTTTAAAGCTCCTTATCAGATTATCCTAAACTAAAATTCCTTTTTTTTGTGTGCTCCAAGTTGAAGCAATTGAAGTAATTGTATAATTATGTGTTTCTGTATAGCCTGGCTGTAGATTGTGCCCTTTCCAAGCGCGGCAGCCCCTCTCTGCCCAGTCAGAGCAAATTGCATTTTGGAAGCAGTTGTGTAATCACCGAAAGGCAGCGTTTATTTAGTCTGCAGACAAAGGCAGCATTGTTTGGCATCCCTATAAACTGGTGCTGCTGACGATTCCAAGGAAGAGGGGTAAGAGGGGCTAGAGCCGCAGAGGCTGGGGAGGCAAGACCCAATTTCAGCTTTTTTCAGGAGTAACCGGCTGCCATGAGACTAGGACACGCTTTCCAAAATTTCTTCTACATGAAATAATGTGTCTTTGGAAGAGCCGGCCTTGTTAAGCGTTTTCACAACACGTAATTAACGCATCTGTGATTCTGTAACTCGCAGCCCGAGTTCAGACTTGTGTTTCATTGCTGTGTATTGTGTCTAATGTGTGATCATTTTGTAATGCAGAATATTTTGTGCATTGTACAGAGCGTACGTACGGAAACGCCGCCGGTGAGTTGGGCGCAGGGTGAGACGAATGACGGCTCACCCTGCTGCTGCTGAAATTCCAAGGCTGCTTTAAAAACTATTCCACTTCCGAATCCTAGAAACTTGGGGGGAAGGATTTTCCATAAGGCATTGTAGGCACGTGCCTACAGGCGCATGATGATGGAAAGGTGGCTAACTCCCCTCCCAAAGTCCCTCCTTCCTTCTTAATGCAAAGTCCCAAGCAGAGCGTAAATGAGCGGTTACTCACCCAACTCTCGGAATTCCACTGATGAGATCTCCATTCAGCCTGGAGGTACCTAATACTTGGGGGAACCTCTAGCTATCTAACATTTGGGGGCACCTCTAACTACGTAATACTGAGGGTACCTCTGGCTACCTAATACTAAGGGGCCCTTGAGGACTTGTGGCTACTTACGCCGGGCAGGGGAAGTAAGGGAGAAGAGACAGTTGGGCCATTTGTGCAATGTGCGTTACTTAATTGGTGTAGGTAATGTTAAAATACTTAGGTAACGCAGGAGTTGCTAGTGCAACAGTGCACAGTGGATTCAATAATAGACCCTGCAACCGTGGGGGGCCCGGGGGTTATAGGGGCCTGACAAATCCCCCCCCCCCCACCTCGTACATAGTGTGGGGAGCGCTATTATATTTAGTCTACAATGCAGCTGGCCCCTATGGAGGACAACAGATTGTCAGAAGATGATGGGGTGAGGGGGTAATAGGGATGGATGAGCTCACCACAATCACTGGGGGGGGGCGCAGGCGGCTGATGCTACGCCCCTGATGCTACGCTAGTACTGTAAGCACTAAGTAAGGCATACTTACTTAGTACATCTTTTTTAGAGTAAAATGAGCCATAAATGACTTTTCTCCTATGTTGCTGTCACTTACAGTAGGTAGTAGAAATCTGACAGAAGTGTCAGGTTTTGGACTAGTCCATCTCTTTATGGGGGGATTCTCAGGGATTTATTTATTTTCAAAAGCACTTAGTGAATGGCAGTTGCTCTGTCCAACTGTGTAGTGAGCAGGGAGGCTGGCCGGCATAATTGTTTAAATCCTTTTTATAGAATATCTTTATAAAGAATAAAAGCCTTGCTGAGTATCCCCTATGAAGAGATGGACTAGTCCAAAACCTGTCACTTCTGTCAGATTTCTACTACCTACTGTAAGTGACAGCAACATAGGAGAAATGTAATGTATGGCTCATTTTACTCTGGAAAAAACATACTTCTTATTTGTTTAGGTTTGCACATATTTTAAATTCTACAATTTTTTGCCGTAGTGCCCCTTTAAGTTTTTCTGTGGCGTATTTGCATCGGGTGTTGGGGGGATGGTGATGGATGTTAGGTTTAAGGAAGGGGGTTTGTGCCAGGGAGACTAAAGCAGCCCATACACTCAGCCGATTTTCTGGCCGACCGATCGATCAATCGATTGCAAATCGGTTGGCCAATCGACCGATCGACGGCCGATTTCGATCGATTTCGATGGATTTCCATCGAACTTGCAGGGTGGAAAATTTAGGTCGATCTGATGAGATTGCTTATCAGTTTGCATTGGCCTTAATGGAAATCTGATGGCAAAAAAATGCCATCAGATCGAATTTCATTAGATTTCAAACTGAAATCTATTGGAATTCTATCCTGGTAAAAAATGTTCTAAAAACGCATCAGATAGATCATCAGATGCATTTCTTATCTATCTGTTGCCAATCTGACGAGTGTATGGGCACCTTAAGGTTAGGCTTCAGGAGTACTGGTTAGGATTAGGTATTGGAGGGAGCAGGATTCTGTGTGAGAGCAGGGTAAAGGCCCATACCCACTACAAGATTTTCACAGTGATTTTTCCAGCGACCAGTGATTTTTTTTGAGCAATGATCAATCGTTTCTGCGTTCTCACGACGTGGTGGGTACAGGCGCACATTTACACGAAAGACATCTGTCGACGTGCATTGATAATGATCGTCATGATGGATTGGATCTTTAAGATCTCAGACGTCTCCCTCGCAAAGGACCGCGATTGCTTGCCCGTCGTGTGCTATCACATCATGTCGGTTGTTCCCGCGGATAGGAAGATGGATTGGGGAACCTCGTTCGTCAGGCGGCAGCGCTGTGAGGTTTCCCGATCCTTCTTCAGGTGATTATTCAGCTTTAGGTTTAGCTGTAGTAATATTTACAGATAATTGACTGATGAAAACGATCACTCTAAAATAGTTAAATATCGGTGAATGTTACCGATATTCTACTATCGACTATATCCTGGCACCCAAATTTCCTGGCATTGTTATTTCACATTCGTGCTTATATCGATATAGTAAAACTTCTGTGCATGATGTAGGTCTTAAAGTGACACTGAAGCAAAAGAAAAAACAAAAACCTTATGATATAATTAATTGTACGTGTTGGACGGATAATGAATAGAACATAAGTAGCAAAGAAAACAGTCTCATATTTTTTTTTAATAATGTTCCATCATTCTCTAATATTTACAGTTTACAAATTACACTCTGTATTTTAAATGAATAAACAGAGCAGAGTTATTGACCCTTTGAACTTCCTGGCAGTAAAACCTTAAAGGAATACTTAAGTCAGCTAAAAAAAAAAGACTTTTACTCACCCGGGGCTCTCCTCAGCCCCCTGCAGCTGAACGGTGCCCTCGCCGTGTCCCTCCGATGCGCCTGGACTCACCGGCGGCCACTTCCGGTTTGGCCGTCACCGGCCGACAGGCTGGGAACGCGGCTGATTAGCCACGTTCCCGGCCGCAATAGCGCCCTCTATAATGCTATTGCGGCCGGAAACGCGGATAATCAGCCGCGTTCCCAGCCTGTCGGCCGGTGACGGCCAAACCGGAAGTGGCCGCCGGCGAGTCCAGGCTCATCGGAGGGACACGGCAAGGGCACCGTTCAGCTGCAGGGGGCTGAGGGGAGCCCCGGGTGAGTAAAAGTCATTTTTTTAGCTGACTTAAGTATTCCTTTAAACAAACAAGAAACCGTGAGAGGCAGGTTGTGATAAGTGCTTTAGAAAACAGCACTGTAGCCAGTCGGAGAGCTCAGAGAAGCTCTTTTGCATAGATAACTGAAGGTTCTTAACTCTTCCTGTACTGGAAACAATATAAGACTCATATCTGTCCTTCTAATGTTCCATTTCCTAGCTGTACTACACATACAAAGCGTTATCTCATAAGTTTATTTTCACTTCCGATTCCCTTTATCATGTATAAAACAACATCCAGTGTGTGTATCCCATTACAGAGTATGGCCAGCTTCCCTTGTAAGTTGTGAGTAATGAGTTTTGTATATATAAAGAGCGGATGCCGGACGTGGAGCAAATGCTCATGTCCCAGGCTCTTTCTGTTCCGTAAATGGAATTTAATCTAATATAACATAAATAAACACAGTGCTAGATTAATGGCCCCTAAGATTAGGACTTTACGAAGTAGATACTTTAACTGCGTTTAATGATTTTTTTATGTCTTTGTTTCCTTTCAGTCCCCAAGAAACTCCTGCATGAATCGCAGCCAAAGTCAACAAATTACCACGGAGTGCGGCAAACACACTTCCCACCGCGGCCGGGGCTCTACGATCGCAATGTGATTGGAGATGGGGCCTTCTTCTCGGACCCCGCCTTCATAACGGAACACCTTCCACCAGGTACTGTGACGTTCAGCCACAAAAGTCAAGATGAATGACTCTTCTTTTACTTCATTTTTCAGAAAGGAACAAACGTGGTCTTCTGCTTAACCACTTAAAGGACTTCCGAGGCCAAAATTAATAAAATCACACTATACCTTTTTTTTTGCAGAATCCACGGAGGACGTCCTGCCCGTCCTCCGCTCTGTTCCGCCATCAATGCACGTCTTATTGTTCCCCTACGGCTCGGCCCGACCCCACCGAACGGGTCGCATGGATGCCACCTCTAATATGGCCGCCGCCTTGCTCCGCGGCTGCGCAGTACGCTTTGTCGCTAGCGCGACTGCGCAGCCTATTGCCCGCCTCCCGCCGCGTACTAGGTCCCGGCATGCTCCCCAAGCGTACGTCGGGCGGGCGCACACAGGCTGCGCAGTCGCGCTAGCGACAAAGCGTACTGCGCAGCCGCGGAGCAAGGCGGCGGCCATATTAGAGGTGGCATCCATGCGACCCGTTCGGTGGGGTCGGGCCGAGCCGTAGGGGAATGATAAGACGTGCATTGATGGCGGAACAGAGCGGAGGACGGGCAGGACGTCCTCCGTGGATTCTGCAAAAAAAAGGTATAGTGTGATTTTATTAATTTTGGCCTCGAAAGTCCTTTAAGGTCCCCAGGCTTAATCCCCCCCCCCATGACCAGCTCTTCTTTTTTTCTTAGCTGGGCTGTGCAGTTTTTTCAGCCTCCTGCACAGCCCAGCTATGGAGCCCAGCGATCGGACTCACCTCCTTGTTTTGTCCCTAAGAGGACATGTCGCCGGAGGGGTCCGATCGCTGTGGCAGTTTTTTGGTTTTTTTTCCGCAGCCTGTATGAGGCTGTTTCTCCCTCCTTACCCTTCCCTACTCCCTTCCGAGATTCTATATTGAACAGGACGGCGATCCGTCCTGTTCCGCCTCTCATAGGCATCAGCCTATGAGAGGACGGCGATCCCCGGCCAATCAGAGGCCGGGGATTGCCGATCTCATACAGCACTGCTGGAGATTGCAGCGCTGTATGCATGTAAAAAAAGGGGATTTATTTCCCCTTTCATTTACAAACAGCCTGTTAGCCACAATCGGAGGCTAGCAGGCTAATCACGATCGCGCATGCGTGCGGCCGTTCCCTGGGAAACTGCAACTCCAGGACTTGACGCCAATCGGCATTAGGCGGTCCTGAGGCTGCCGCTGCGTTCACACCCATTGGCGTGAGGCGGTTGTCATGTTAAACTGCATCATTCATTTGGATGCTGTTTATAGAAATCATTAAAGAGAATCTGTACTCTAATATTCTTACAATAAAAAGCATACCATTCTATTCATTATTTTCTCCTGTGCCCCTCTGTGCTGTTTCTGCCACTCTCTGCTGCAATCCTGGCTTGTAATTAACAGTTTTAGGCAGTGTTTACAAACAAACTAACCAGCTTCTAATAGGCTCAGCTAAGCATAGTGTATGAGTCATTCAGAGTATGCAGGGGGCCTGCAGAGGGTGTGTATCGCTTCTACCAATCACAAGCAGCCCTGCACATTCCACACAATCAAGCTTTAGCCCAACAAACAGGACAGAGGAAAGATACATTGATTTATTACAGAGACAGTGCAGTTAGGAAAGACTGCAGTAAGCCAGAGCAGATTAGAACAGGCATAGGAACTTATAGGATAGAAGAACTAAGGCTGAAAAAATTGTTACAGAGTCTCTTTAAAGTTGCATGGTTCAAACCTTGCAAATTTAATGACAAAAACGTGTCTGGACTACTTTAAATGGCACCTTACTTGTCACATTATTTATTGTGTGATTGTGTTGTTATATGCCTATAAACAGGAGCCTGTGCTTGTATCAAGTGAACACTTTTCACACATGGTGCAGTGCTATTTGCAAGCGGGAAGGCTATTTTCACACATGGGGCTTGATTCACTAAACCGTGATATCTCAAATATCACACCTAACAAAGATATCACACCTTATCAAAGCTAACACACCTTATCAGAGTAGCATAGAGAGCGCTAGGAACCCGCAGGGGCTCGGGGCAGGACGAGTGCCATTGCCAATTAGCAGGCATAAGTTCCAAGCACTCGTTATGCTACTCTGATAAGGTGTGATTTATTTAATAATGTGTGATGTCTTTGATAAGGTGTGATATCTTTGATAAGGCGTGATATTTGAGTTATCCCGGTTTAGTGAATCAAGCCCAAGACCATTGTATGCAGATGGCGCCGACAGAGAAACTGTATGCCCCTCCCCCTAAACGTGCATGCAAGTGATGTCAGACTTCACTTGGTACCATCCCTTCAGTCACATGCACATTTCCAGACAGGAAGCGTGTCACGTGACTTCACTGCGATGCACCTTGCTTGTGGTGCTATTGGCGGCAATGCAATAGTGTGCCATGCCACACCGCTTGTACCACTTGGCAACACGCTGCTGGGTCTGGGTCAATCAAAGCGCTTTCGTTGCATGGCAACGCATCGCATATACTGTGGCCTATCTCACATTGATTATAATTAAAATATTCAAACAAGAGGCGCAGATATTAACACCCTTCTCATAGATATGTGCCAATGTCCGTAGGTAGTGCGCTGTATACAGTCCACACATTTTTTAAAGAATTGTATAAATAGCGCAACACAGTCTTATTGCAGGGAACGGAGGCGCCAAAACGATAAAAGGAAGCTAAATGAGCTTAAAAAACAAATTCTGGTAAATAGAGGAGGTAGTGGTGGACTTACCTCCTCCAAGTAGACACACAACGACTGTAGTAAAGACAGTCAATATATTTTATTTATGAACTCCAAATATGCAACGCGTTTCGCAGGTTTGATCCCGCTTCATCAGGCATTAACAACGGAGCAATAGCATATGTGGTCAGTAGAAGAGCCAGGCACCTCTGAACTGTCTTTACTACAGTCGTTGTGTCTCTACTTGGAGGAGGTAAGTCCACCACTACCTCCTCTATTTACCAGAATTTGGTTTTTAAGCTCATTTAGCTTCCTTTTATCCTCTTGGCGCCTCTGTTCTCCTGCATAATATTGAGTCCACCCTGGGTGGAGAGTTGAACCCCCTTTTTCTCATCTACAGAGAGCGACTTCTTATTCCTGAGTGGGGTCAGGAAAATCTCCCCACCTGCCTTTACAGTGGTTGCCTAATGGTAACCCTGGTTTGTGAGTATTAATATTTACTCTATTTAGTAACCATTTACCAGTACATATTACACTATTGGGACTCTTGGTGTTCCGTGTTTTTATTGCAGGGAACATATGCAACATCATTTTCTCATGTATCCTCCCCCACACCCGATAGGAAAGGGACTCACCCTTTGTTAAGACCACCGTTCTGGTCTAATTGCTCCCTGGTCAACCCCGACCACATCGATCTCTAGATTGATGAGACAAGAGGTAACGGTATACAAACCGCTTATCCTCTTCAATAGGTAATATCCCAACCCCTCCAAATAAAAGCGTAATACTGATTGTATAAGTTCAAATCTCAAATTTTATTGCACTTACAATCCTACCTAGTTAAAAACAGGCGGAAGTTTTTCCACGAGCTCTCCCCCATTTCGGTGGCCTCTTGAGGGCTCTCTCTATAATGTCAAGGCGAATTGCCCCACCGCGGTACCCAGGATGTGGCAGCAGAGTGCCGGGAAGACAGGCGGACGGGGCTGAGGGAGTGAATGTCTGTGCGCGCATCAGCCACTTATCAGCAGTACGCCTTGACGCTATCGAGAGAGCCCTCCATAGGCCACCGAAATCGGGGAGAGCCCATGAAAAAAACTCAAGCCTGTTTTTAACTACGAAAGATTGTAAGTGTGATAAAATTTGAGATTTGGACATACATACAGTATTTCGCTTTTATTTGGAGGTGTTGGAATATTACCCATTGAAGAGGATAAGCAGCCTGATGAGACAAGAGACAACGGTTATACAATCTAGAGATCGAGGTGGTCGGGGTTGACCAGGGAGCAATTAGACCAGAACGATGGTCTTAACAAAGGGTGAGTCCCTTTCCTATCGGGTGTGGTGGGGGATACATGAGAAAATGATGTTGCATATGTTTAAGTGCATTACAGAGGAAAAACGTTCCTTGCAATAAGACTATGTTGCGCTATTTATACAATTCTTTAGAAAATGTGTGGACTGTATACAGCGCACTACCTACGGACATTGGCACATATCTATGAGAAGGGTGTTGATATCTGCGCGTCTTGTTTGAATATTTTATATTAATCAATGTGAGATAAGCCACAGTATCCATGATGGGTTGCCAATGCAACAAAAGCGCTTTGATTGACCAGACCCACCAGCATGTTGCCAAGTGGTACAAGCGGTGTGGCATGGCACACTCTTGCAGTGCCGCCAATAGCACCACAAGGTGCATCGCAGTGAAGTCAAGAGACAAGAGACAACGGTTATACAATCTAGAGATCGAGGTGGTCGGGGTTGACCAGGGAGCAATTAGACCAGAATGGTGGTCTTAACAAAGGGTGAGTCCCTTTCCTATCGGGTGTGGTGGAGGTTACATGAGAAGATGATGTTGCTTGCATATGTTGAAGTGCATTACAGAGAAAAAACGTTCCCTGCAACTGTGTTGTGCTATTTTCGCCTTGATTAATGGCCACTGTGATGGGGGAGTGGTTGGGAAGAGTATCACAACCAGGGCTGTGGAGTCGGTCGTATTGTTTAAAAGGAAATAAACATGGCAGTCTCCACATTCCTGTCACTTTTGGTGTCCTTTAAGGTGGTAAGTTCTTCTGGTGTAGGCACCGATGTGAATTGTTCCAATTTCTACGTACAGAACAGCATATGGGTGGTATGTAAATATACATTATGCTCAGCGCTCTCTGCGGTTGGCTTCTCTGTCTTTCATAATTAGTGATTTATTATGAATAGTGCAGCCTTTCTCAGAGGCCAGCAGAGACAAAACAGTCATCTGTGTAGTAATTGCTGAATGAAACGTGTAACTCCAGTGCTGATGATCTCCTAGCCGGCTTACCAGGTCACAGGCGGAAATGGTGTTTGGCCTAAATTTAATAAGCTAACAAGAGGAAATGATTAATAGGTCTGTCTGCGGCCTAATTGGCTCCTGATAAGGAGCAGGGCTGTGTAATACGAGCAGATGCAGCAGAAGCAGCCCTGGGCAGAGTGTGCAGGACACCATGTCAGGACTGAATTTCAAAAGATTAAGTTAGACTAATAGAGGGAAAGAGAGTGAGTGTGTGAGTGAGTGTGTGTGAGTGTGAGTGAGTGTGAGTGTGAGTGAGTGTGAGTGTGTGTGAGTGTGAGTGAGTGTGTGTGTGAGTGTGTGTGTGAGTGTGTGTGTGTTTTGTGTGAGTGTGTGTGTGTGTGTGTTTTGTGTGAGTGTGTTTTGTGTGAGTGTGTGTGAGTGTGTTTTGTGTGAGTGAGTGTGAGTGTGTGTGAGTGTGTGTGTGTGTGTGTGTGTGAGTGTGAGTGAGTGTGTGTGTGTGTGTGTGTGTGAGAGTGTGTGTGTGTGTTTTGTGTTTTGTGTGAGTGTGTGTGTGTAGTGTGTGGTGTGTGGTGTGTGTGTGTGAGTGTGTGGTGAGTGTGTGTGTGTGTGTGTGTGTGTGTGTGTGTGTGTGTGTGTGTGTGTGTGTGTGTGTGGAGTGTGTGGGGTGTGTGTGTGTGTGTGTGCGTGTGTGTGCGTGTGCGTGTGCATGTGCGTATGTGTGTGTGTGTCTTTCTCCTTCCAGTGCACTCTGTTGTTGTTTGTTCTAAAGTAAGCAAACATTCCACAGTGATGCACCAGCCAGCAGTAAAGATGTTGCCACCTGTGCTAAACTGAAGCATGTAAATCAGGGAGAGGAAAGATTTTACAATGGACAAACACTGACTTAATAAATTATAAATTAAAGGACCACTATCTCGAAAATTGTAAAATTTAAAATGCATGTAAACACATACACATAAGAAGTAAATTTCTTCCAGAGTAAGTGAGCTGTAAATTACTATTCTCCTATGTAGCTGTCACAGTAGGTAGCAAAAATCTGGCAGAGCTGACAAGTTTTGGACTAGCCCATCGCCTTAACCCCCTTGGCGGTATGAAAAATACCGCCAGGGGGAAACGCAACAGTTTTTTTAAATTTTTTTTTTTTTTTTATCATGTAGCGAGCCGAGGGCTCGCTACATGATAGCCGCTGCTCAGCGGCATCCCCCCGCCCGCTTCGATCGCCTTCGGCGATCACCGATCAGGAAATCCCGTTCAAAGAACGGGATTTCCTGGAGGGCTTCCCCCGTCGCCATGGCGACGGGGCGGGATGACGTCACCGACGTCAGCGACGTCGGGACGTCATTGGGAGACCCGATCCACCCCTCGGCGCTGCCTGGCACTGATTGGCCAGGCAGCGCTCGGGGTCTGGGGGGGGGGGGCCGCGCGCCGCACCGGATAGCGGCGATCGGGCGCGCGGCGGCGGCGATCGGGGTGCTGGCGCAGCTAGCAAAGTGCTAGCTGCGTCCAGCAAAAAAAAAATTAAGTAAATCGGCCCAGCAGGGCCTGAGCGGCACCCTCCGGCGGCTTACCCCGTGTCACACACGGGGTTACCGCTAAGGAGGTTAAGGGGGATTACCAGGGTTTTGTTTATTCTCAAAGGCACTTAGTAAATGGCAGTTGCTTTGTCTAACTGCCAAACAAGTGTACGGTGAGCAAGCAGGCTGGCCAGCATCATTGTATAAATCTTTTTTTTTTCGGGGAATGTCTTTATAAATAATAAAAGCCTTGCTGAGAATCCCCCATGTAGAGATGGGCTAGTCCAAAACCTGTCGGTAATATCGGATTTCTGCTACCTACTGTAAGTGACAGCAACATAGGAGAAAAGTAATTTATGGCTCATTTTACAACGGAAGATACACACTTTTTATTTGTATGTGTTTACATGTATTTTACATTTTACGATTTTCACGATAGTGGTCCTTTAATATTGAAAAAAAAAAGCAATTTTATTCATGAAGTTATACGCAGTAAAAATTCCTCTTGCAGGCCCAGTTCACAGTGCTCAGTTGTGTTACAGTATAATTCTTCATGTCACCTCACTGCCCTTTCTTCTGTACCTGTTCACAGTACTGCGCTGTAACTGATCGCTTTATTCTTA
Source organism: Hyperolius riggenbachi (assembly GCF_040937935.1). NCBI lineage: Eukaryota > Metazoa > Chordata > Amphibia > Anura > Hyperoliidae > Hyperolius > Hyperolius riggenbachi. The sequence continues at coordinate 72,919,791 of NC_090649.1, read as the reverse complement.
AAGAGGAACTCCAGCCTAAACAAACATAATGTCATTAAGTTACATTAGTTATGTTAATTAAAATAGATAGTTAATATAATATCTTACCCACACTGTTTTAAAAGAACAGGCAAATGCTTGATTTCATGAGGGCAGCCATCTTTTTGGTTGAAAGGAGGTGACAGGGAGCATGAGACACAGTTCCAACTGTCCTGTGTCCTGAGCACCTCTCCTAGTTGCTAGGCAACGTGAACAACAACATAGGAAATCCCATCATGCTTTGCACAGCATCAGGGAAAAAAAGCCCGGACAGTTTTCTTTGATGGGTGGAGCTTAGCTAAAAATGCAGCTAAAAATGATGCTTTGGTAAGAAAAACAAAGTTCTGATGCTGTGAAACTGTTACACACCAAGCCTTTTCAGTGCTGCTGAGTAGATTTTTAGTCCGGAGGTTCACTTTAAGGTACATAAATCTGTTGTTTGGCCTCTAGTGTTTTTCATGTGGCACAAGTGCCCTGGGAGATGGGACAGTAAGCAGCACCTGGTCGGGATGGTGAGAAGGCACCTGCTGGTGCACTGGTGAGCGTAAGCTCTGCTGCCTACACTCTGCATGGCAAGCGGGCAGACACATAGATGTGGTAGGCCTGGGGACCCGGCAGGCTCCATAGATATTCAATAAGTTTCATGCTGAAATCTATTGAACATCTGTGCCTAGTGTGTGCAAGCATTGGATCCCCCTCGAATCTCGTGGCCACCTATTAGTGTATGGCCACCTTTAGAACTGAAAAAGTTGCTTCACAGGAGTGATGAGAAATCTTCTAGAACAGAACACTAAGCCGCCATTTCAGTTTTTCCATTGCAAATCACAAGGACTGTCCCAGGGCAGATAAAGAAAGACTTCAGTTGGCAACAACCGCAAATCTGATTGGAGCTTCCGTTATTTTAGCTCCCTCATGTGCAATAAGACCGCATCTCATTGGTTGTCCTGTCCAGTATTCTTCATGTCTTTTTGTGCTGTTTACCAATAGACCAGAAGAAAGGCCTGGCAGCTGCTTTCTATCCAGTGGATGATCAGCTTTCTATGGAAGAGGTAGAACACCCTATCTCCAATCGTACCATGGCACCTGTAGGGCACAGCAGCGGCGAGATGGCACTGATCAGCAACATGCTGGCAGCTTATTCTTTCATCACAGGTATGTCACACTCAAAAGTCATATTAGTAATGCTCATCTATCTTTATGATTTACTGTAATGACCAAATACCACATGCCCAATGCAGTTGTGCTTTTAACCCCCCTGGCGGTATGATAAATGCGGCTGCGCGGCCGCGGGAGGGTTTTTTTCAAATTTTTTTTTTTAAGCATGTAGCTAGCCTAGCGCTAGCTACATGCTTTCCCCCTCCCTGCGGCGTCCCCCCCGTACCTACAGATCGCCGCCGGCGCCGCTTTCCCATAAGGAAATCCCGTTCTGAACAGGATTTCCTTGAGGGCTTCCCCTGTCGCCACGGCAATAAACGGAGTGACGTCATCGACATCGCCGACGTCGTGACGTCACAGGGAATCCCGATCCACCCCATAGAGCAGCCTGGACGCGATTGGCCAGGCTGCGCAAGGGGTATGCGGGGGGGGGGGGGCTGTTTCCGCGGCGGGTAGCGGCGCATCGGCGGTGGGCAGCGTCGATCAGACCAAACACGCAGCTAGCAAAGTGCTAGCTGCGTGTTTGAAAAAAAAAATTATGTAAATCGGCCCAGCAGGGCCTGAGCGACACCCTCCGGCGGCTTACCCCGTGTCACACACGGGGTTACCGCCAAGGAGGTTAATAGAAGATGTAAATGTTTAAGCAGAGTCATACTCAATTGTACATAATCTTATCGACCCACCATTAAAAGTGGAGTATCTAAGGTTCGGTTTGGGGAGCTGAAAGGACACCCGAGGTGAAAATAAACAAATGAAATAAGCAATTGTATCTTCCTTCTCCTAAAAATAACTTTTTTAAGATATTCCACAGTTTTATTCTATGTTTAAATCTACTTTTTAAGTTTTAACTGTTTTATTGTTTTTGCTCAATGACACATTCATTGAAGTATGCCAGAGCTAAAATCAATGAACTATTGGCCCTTTTTATCTCTTTCCTGCTCTCAGAAGCCATTTTCTGTTAGGAAAGTGTTTTATAGTTGGAGTTTCTTATCAGTGAGGCTCACACTGTAGTCTGACCCAGTCCTGATTCAGACAGAAACTGACATTTACATATCTGATATTTAACTCTTTCAGGCAAGAGAAAGAAAAAAAAGGGACATAGCATAGTTATGGGTATGTACAGTACCTAGCACACAAATGTCTATCTCATCATGTCACATGTCGCCTTGGGTATCCTTTGAAGAGAGGGGAAGGGAAATTAAAAAAAACAAAACAAAACAGATACTTATCTAAGGAGAGGGAAGACTCTAGGTCCTATAGAGCCTTTCTGTTCTCCTCCTGGTCTCCGCATTCCCTTGCAGGCTCGCTCTTTAGCAGTCTGTGACCCATGGGTTGTAGACTGCTCTTTTGCGGGTTGGGCTGGCTTTGGCAGTCTTCGGAAGCACTCTGGCCCTCGAAAATGAGCCGCTCCGTACTGTGTGAGCGCCCTCGCATGTGCACAGTACAGAGCCGTCCGTTTTCAGGAGCCGAGTGTTTCCAATGATTGCTAAAGTCTCCCGCGGCGGAGATTTAAACTGAGAAGCCTGCGGGAGAACAAGGAGACCGGGAGGAGAACGGGGAGGCTCTATAGAACCCACAGCCTTCCCTCTCCTTAGGTGAGTATCTGTTTTTTTATTTAAATTTCCCTTCAGATTCACTTTAAAGCAGCAGGAACAGCCATACTATCTCGGAGCACTCTGGGAGATCATGTGATGTTCCTGTTATCTACACAGAGGAAAATAAACAAGAAATCCTGCAGTTATTCACCTTCACCTTGCCAGCATCACTAATACATTTAAGAATGTAAATCATTTTTAAATGAATATTGAAAAAATAAGCAATTTCATTCATTAATGCAGAATTTTAACCCAGGATTGGACTTCATCCCAGTCAGTAGCTGATACCCCCTTTCCCATGATATATCTTTACCGTTTCTCAAATAGATCATTATCTGTATGGCTGGTATTGTGGTGAAACCCCTCCCACAGTGTGATGTCATGACCCTGGTCCTGACAGTTTGCGGTTTGTGAACCTCATTGCATTGTGGGAAATAGTGGCTTTTTCCAGCTGCCAGGCTAGCATAATCTCCCTCTGTGCATAGAACTCTCAGTAACTGAACCTTCCGCAGAGATCACCTGACGGGACCAAAGATGTTGCCACCTGTGATACATTTCAGAAAGTAAATCAGGGAGAGGACAGATTTTACAATGGTCAAGCACTGGCTAAATAATCTATTAGGCCTAGTGCACACCAGAGCGGTTCTGCTGCGGTTTGTGATCTGCTTGCGGGTGCGGATCCGCTAGGGTAATGTATTTCAATGGGCTGGTGCACACCAGAGCGGGAGGCGCTTTGCAGAAACGCATACTCCCGGGCTGCTGCAGATTTTGGATTACGGATGCGTTTCTGCCTCAATGTTAAGTATAGGAAAAACGCCAACTTTTTGGTTGAAAGGCGGCGACAGGGAGCGTGAGACACAGTTCCAACTGTCCTGTGTCCTGATCACCCCTCCCAGCTGCTAAGCAACAAGAACAACATCATTAGAAATCCCATCATGCTTTGCACAGCATCAGGGGAAAAATACCCGGGCAGATTTCTTTGATGGGGTGGAGCTAAGCTTCTGTGTAGCTAAAAATGAGGCTTGGGTAAGGAAAACAAAGTTCTGATGCTGTGATACTGTTAGAGAAACACCAAGCCTTTTCAGTGCTGCTGAGTAGATTTGTAGTCTGGAGGTTAACTTTAACCTACAAAAAAAGAGATAGAAAAAGGGTTGGACTCATCCCTGCCCTGGAGCAACAACTATACTGCAATGTGGTGAGCTCTGTGCCAATCCAAACACATGTCTAGACTGGAGCTGGGCTACATCTCACTAGTTTTTATGGAATTTCATGAAGTCAAGCCTAATAAAGAATGCTGTGGAACAAGCATGCAGCAAATCAGGTGTTTCTGACATTATTGTCAGATCTGACAAGATTAGCTGCAGGCTTGTTTCTGGTGTGATTCAGACACTACTGCAGCCAAATCGATCAGCAGGGCTGCCAGGCAACTGGTATTGTTTAAGAGGAAATAAATATGGCAGCCTCCATATTCTTCTCACTGCAGTTGTCCTTTAAAAGGAATATGGCAGCCTCCTTATCCCTCCCTGTCCTTTAACTGTCCCTCAGAGGGTCTCACAATTTAATCCCTACCACAGTCATATGTCTGTATCATAGTTTAGGGCCAATCACCTTATCTGTATGTTTTGTGGATGTGGGAGGAAACAGGAGTGCCCGGAGGAAACCCACACAGACATAGGGAGAACATACAAACTGTGCAGATAGTGCCCTGGCTGGGATTAAACCGGGGACCCAGCGCTACAGAGTGCTAACCACTACACCACCGTGCTGCCCTCCATTCCTGACTGCATTTTCATCCGATTCTGAACATGCAATTCACTGACCATAGTTGGATTTGGAGGATATTTCAGGCATTTGTCACCAGAGTGGTGAAATCTGCTGACTATCATTGGCTGCTGTGTGTGGCCGGCTGTAGTGCGCCCAGCTGCCAGGCAGCGTCCAGAACAGAAGCAGCGATGGGCCGGCCTGCTCTCCCAGTGCTGTTATCCCCGTCTGCCGGCTGCCCTGGGAACCGGGAGCTCTCCACTGTTATTGTAAGATTGTTCATTTTTTTTCACAGATGAAAGGAAGGAATTTTTTCCCTTTCGGATGTCTCTAATAGCTTTGTTTGCGGATGAGTAATGTCTCCTGGCTTCAGCTGAGGGCTTCTATTTCCAAATATAACTGCAAGTAAAACAAACACACTTTCACATATTTGGAGATATTCAGCTCCCCAGACTGCAGTGTAACAGACAGGGCATTATTCACGCCAATGAACTGATCATCTTCAGTTAAGGCCTGTACCCATTACGCGATTTCCCCGATGATTTTTCAGATGACCAGCGTTTTTTTTTGGAGCGGCAAGCGACCGTTCCCGGAATCTTGTGACGTGGGTACAGGCGCGCGATCATGAGAATGTCATTTAGCGATAACGACTGTTACGGCAGATCAGATCTTTAAGATCTCAGACAACTCGGTGCAAAGTAACGCGGTCACTTGACTTCACGTTCATGTCCGTTGTGTAATCTCGTGTAGCGTTGCGTGACGTCACCCGCAGGAAGATGGATGGGGGAGCGCTCGTCGTATGGAGGCGTTACTGGATCCATCTTTCTGGGTCATTGCGGTGAGTATGTAGCTTTAGGGCCGCTTCACACCGCTTCCGAAAAAACATGGTCCTGCACCAGGCCGGATTTGTATTTTTGACCCCCCCCCCCCAAGCCAATTGTTTTGTTGCTTACCCTCCATGTGCAGCAGCCCCCATTCCATGTGCAGCCCCCTCTTCCATGTGTAGCATCCTGTACCACAGTCTCTCTTTTGTATACAGCTTCCTTGGGCAGCTACCCGATTGCAGCCGCCCTTTTCAATTTCTCTACCTGGCATACAAATCCATCCACCATACCTCCGTACCTCCCCTTCGTAGATCTCAGATCTTGTCCACAGATACTCCCCAACCCGCTCTCTCCACTCTTCCAACATTCTACGGATGTTCACCCCTCACATCACTTGCTCACTTGTAAGGCTCCAGGACTTCTCCAGAGCTGACCACTACTCTATTGAACTTCTTGCCTCCCCCATTAGGCTCACCTCCACCTTTAGCTCATTCAAGCTGGCATCAAAAACCCATTGCTTTTCTTCACCCCTATACAGGCTCAGTGAATCGTCTTCTATATTCATCCCTACATTGCAATTTGTACACCATTGTCTATTGTACAGCGCTGCGTAATATGTTGGCGCTTTATAAATAAAGTGTAATAATTTGTAAAACAGGAATGTGTACGAGCATTAAAATGAAATAAAATGAAATATTAATTTGTAATATTTTCATATTTTTCTGGTTAATAATATATTCCTGTACTAAACTTAATAAAGAAAAAGGACTGGAAAAATAACGAAGTTCGGGTACAAAATGAGATACTTACCTAAAGAGAGGAGAGCCTTCTACTGAGGCTTCCCTCAGTGTCCCCCCTTCCCCCTCGCTGAGCGCTGACCCCCAGAAGATTGATGACAAGGCATTGTGGCCAATCATATCAGGGCCACGCACCTCCTCTTCCATCAGCGCACCCGCGCAGTAAGCCAGAGTACCACAGCCTCTGTTTTGTATACAGCGTTCTGGCACTGGCGTATGAGCATCTCCGTGCTACTGCGCATCTGGGCAGGAGAGGAGTGAGGTCCCGATGTGGAGAGGGACCGCACTGACTAAGGGGGGATATCACAGCACAGAGGGAAGCCTCAATGGAATCCTCAGGCCGGTTTCACAACAAAAAGGAGCGTTAGAGGGCAGTGCAATCGGATGATTGCAGCGCACTGTAACGTACTAACGTTAAAAATAGCCATTAGAGATTTACGTGGCAATGTGCGGTAATCTCTAATCTGGCTGCTAGCCAAGCCATAAGCGTGGCTCTCTTGCGCTCCTTTCCTGTGGCAGAAATACAAAGTGCACGGAAGTGTATTGACAAAACACGCTTCAGTGCATGCGCAACGTTGAAATAGTTTAACCTTTTGGGGACCGCCTATATAAGATCCTACGCCGCACTTGTGGCTGTTCTAGCCTGATGCGGAGAAGGATCTACCCCGCCCGCTATTTCCGCTCCCGACGAGATCATGCTGTCATATAACACCTGACATCTCCCCTCAGTGATCAGAAGCCATCGCGTATGGCTTCTGATCACGTGATCACTATGATCTCCGGCGGATCATAGTGATCACTGTGACAGCTGTGGCTGTAGGGGGGAAGAAGAGGATCCACTCACTTTCCTGACGTTCCCACGACGATCGACGCTCCCCTCCATCCCCGCCCGCTCTGACGTTAATGGCAGGTCCCGGCTTGATGACGTCATCAAGCCGCAACCCAGAACTGAGAGTCAGTGCGAGCGGGGATGCCGGCGAGAGGGGAGGGGTCCACAGTGGCTCATCGCTGGAGCCTGGGAGGTGAGTAAAGGCTGCCAGCTACATGGGGGACAACTGGCCACACAGGGGACACACAGCCCAGCAAGCCCTAACAGGGATCCGGCTGCCTGACCCCCCCAAACGCTCACTCCCCCATGCAAAAACGCCTGGTCCTCAAGGGGGGGTTAGGTGGCCAGTCCCCAAAGGGTTAAAGTATCTGCGGTGCCATAGACCTACATGACTTCCAGTCGCCGCCGATAATGCACTCTTGTTTTCGCGTTAAATCGAGTACTTCTGGGGCTTCGCAGCGCGGCAGCTATGAAATGCCCCATGGGTTATCATTGCTGTAGTGTTACCCTGCGATATAAAAGGTTAACGCAACGAAATCGTCCCAGTGTGAAAGGGCCTGAGACTTCCCTCTGTTTCGGTAAATATCTCTTTTTAAACCTGAGCTTTTGGCTAGTGTTCCCTTTAATCATTCCCCTTAAATAGTCCACTCAGAGAGTGGCAGCCATCAGTATAACTTTGCATACAGAGTAAAGTGATGATGAGCTGCTAGCTGCTGGAGCACTTCTGGGACTGCTAATCACAGCGCCTGCACCTGCTGCTCTATTACTGTTGCAGACGCCGCACACAGCTGTCTCCCTCCCATAAATACTTCAGCATTCCTCCTGGAGCAGCAAAAGCCCCATTCACTTGCTGGAGTGGCCGCATGACTTTATTTACATGTTACAAGCTGCAAGCAGTCTTTAGCATGACCCAGGAGCAGCAGCTGCGGGCTGGAAGGCTGAACATGAAAGTATAATGTGACTGCCGCGGCCTATCATGTTGTGACCGGTGTCACCTGAAGATCTCCCCGGCCGTGTCCCCAACATGCTTGCGGTATAAATAGAAGATCCGTATTCTATTCTTTCATTTGCCATGTAAGTCAGCAACTCAAGGCCTTCAATGCATTTACCACTCCATATATAGGAACATGGGGAGGGCAGAATACTGCGGTTTGCCTGGGGACATCATCAATCAGGGGGCAGGAGAACCGATAACGGAACAGATCTGCATCATGGAGTCTATTATGAATAACGGTCCCATTTTGGTTGTCATATACCTGTATTCACTCACTGAAGTTTATGGACTCTGTGAGAGATGACCATGATATTCAAAATTCTTAAAGTGGAACTAAACTCAGAACTTCCTCTCTAAAAGACTAGCCATAGCATGATAACCTTTATGGGAAAACGAATTTTCATTACAATTTGTGGAAATAATGAAATAAGTTTTACTTAGTTTCACTTTTGCAGAAGGCACTGAAACGGTTAAAGAGGAACTCCAGTGAAAATATTGTAAAAAAAGTGCTTCATTTTTACAATTAATTATGTATAAATCATTTAGTCAGTGTTTGCCCATTGTAAAATCTTTCTTCTCCCTGATTTACATTCTGACATTTATCACATGGCGGCATCTTTACTGCTGGCAGGGGATGTCAGTGAAAGGAGATGGCGTTTGCTTTTTTGGCAGTTGGAAACCGCTGTACACAGTAAAACAGCTGTTATTTCCCACAATGCAACAAGGTTCACCGACAGGAAACTGCCAGGGCCATGGTCCTCACAGTTTCCTGTGGGAGGGGTTTCACCACAATATTAGCCATACAGAGCCCCCTGATGATCTGTTTGTGAAAAGGAAGATTTCTCATGGGAAGGGGGTATCAGCTACTGATTAGGATGAAGTTCAATTCTTGGTCACGGTTTCTCTTTAAGCCTCAGGCCTCTTTCACACACTTTACCACAGGCCAACGATACACCAGTGAAAGTCTATGGGGTCTTCCACACTGCGGCGGAAGTGACATAATCGCCGCAAACTCCGATGCGAACACATACCTACGTTGGTAGGCTACTTGCGTGGCAGACCGGAAGTCATGTAAGTCTGTGGCGGTGCACATGCGATGAAGCATATTTTATCAATGCACTTCTGCACAATTTGTTACCTCGGCCACAGGAAGTGAGTGCTAGAGAGCCTCACTTCCTACTTGGCCTGCTGCCAGACAGGGATCAATGCGGAAATCCCCGAAGGCTGTTTTTGACGTTGCGGTATGATGCAGCTTTCGCATCGCACCTCAGTGTTTACTTTTTGGCAGAGATCTCCTGCAGTCTATTTAAAAAGACTCTGAAGCGAGTCTAAAGCCACTTTAACTTTTATTAATGTTAAGCACTATAGCTAGTGCTAAAACGCCGCATCCTAGAAGCAAAATGAGGGGTTTATACCCCCCAAATCCCCTCTGCTAAGTCCAAGGACTTAGTCCCCGCTGATCGCCGCCTCTCTCAATCTTCCTTCACAGAGAGAGGCGGAGATCCGCAGGCAGATTGAAGCGCATGGAGGCAGAGCTACAGCTGAAAGCTCTGCCTCCATGGGCAACAAAATCTACGAGAAAGTTGTGAATTTTGCACAGGGGATTTGGGGGGTATAAACCCCTCATTTTGCCGCGGGGAAGCGCCGGTTTAGTACTAGCTATAGTGCTTAACATAAATAGACGTGAATTTAGACATAAAAACGTGAATTTAGACTCGCTTCATAGTCTCTTTAAATGCTGATAAGAACTATTTAGACAGGTTGATCCATCCACTTTAAAGGGAATAGAATGTGACTCTGTATGTTAAAGTGGAACCGAGATAAACTTTTACTCATTGCATAATTGTGTACCTTTCATATAGTTTATAGGGCATTCCTCAAGCCAAATACTTTTTTTTAATAGTTTGAATACTCTAATTCCCCATAAACTAAACAAGCCTCGCCCACAGCTCTTCCAGAACCTAGGCACTCTGAGACCCATGTAGCAAGGGCTTATGGGATTTCATTTTGGGCAGGAGGAGGAGGTTACTAGCCAGAGATTTCAGAGAGGAAGAGAGGAAGGGTGAAGTTTTCACAGGCTGAGGGAAGGGGATGCAGAGCAGCTTGCCTGTGTAATGATGACAAGCAGAATATGGCTGCTCTCATTGTATCGCAGGAAGAAATAATCACATACTGTTGAAGCTGTTTGCAGCTAGATTTGCTGTGTAAACTATCTAAACTTTAGATAAGATATACAGACAAGTTACTTGTTATAGTTCGTTTTTCATCTCTGATCCACTTTAAAATGTTCTGTTCGTACCTCACTGCTGTAATGATAAAGTCCAGTATGTAGTTGTTTCAGTATATGAACGTTAACAAGTTATTAGAGTTGGGCCGAACAGTTCGCCTGGCGAACCTCTCTGGGCCTCTTACTACTTCCGGGTCGCAATGACCCGGAGTAGTACGCCTGCGCTGCCCGGCGGAGCGCGTCCTAGATCGCGCTCCTGTTGCCGGGCGCTCTCTGCGCATGAGCGTGACGTCACTCATGACGTCACGCACATGCGCAGAGAGTGCCCGGCAACGGGAGCGCGATCTAGGACGCGCTCCGCCGGGCAGCGCAGGCGTACTACTCCGGGTCATTGCGACCCGGAAGTAGTAAGAGGCCCATGAATTTAGAGATGTTCGCCGGCGAACGGTTCGGGAACCGTTCGCCACATCTCTACAAGTTATAAGTAATAAATTCTTTTTTGATCAAGTTACTAGATTTTTGTCAGCTGAAACATTCATTTGTGATGATCTAGTGGCCCTTGATGCCATTGAGACCATTATTAGCAATGTGCTAATGTATAATACTGTAGTTCCCATATAGGATTGACCGCCCCCCCCCCCCCCCTCCACAAACAACAAAGCCAACAACCTGGCTGAGTGACGAGAAACCTGTCTGGACAATGATTGTAAACAGTCCTCTGAACCGATCACGAACAACTCTTTTGGGCAACAGTATGGTACCCATACATCTACCAATTTTTGTGGCCAATCGACCAATAGACACATCTCTGATTGAATCTGATCGGAGAGAGATCCGTTTGCTGCCATAAACTGCAAGTAAATGTACCTTGATAATAATTGCTTGTGCCCAGAATCTAGCTCATGCACAGCAGTCCCTTATACTGCCCGATGCCTCGTCCATCGATCACCCCGGTGGGTCGATTTGGCGGATCGCCAGCCAAGAGCATTGTCCTTTCAACTCAACCCACCTACCGCATGACCTTGTTCCCGTTCTGTCCAGGGCTGTGGAGTTGGAGTCGAGGAGTCAGAGTCAGAAGAATTTTAGGTACCTGAAGTCGGAGTCGGTGATTTCAATAAACTGAGGAGTCAGATGATTTTTGAACCAGATCCATAGCCGTTGTAAAAATTAGACTAAGGAGTTGGAGTCGAGGAGTCGGAGCCATTTTGGGTACCTGAAATCGGAGTTGGTGGTTTCATAAACTGAGGAGTCAGAGTCAGATGATTTTTGTACCGATTCCACAGCCCTGGTTCCGTCGGCCCTGCAGGTGTGCATTGCAATTGTGTGTGAGGCTTCGGTTGCACGGTTGCTTTCATAGCAGCACGGTGGTGTAGTGGTCATCATCTGCAAGGAGTTTGTATGCTCCCCCCGTGTCTGTGTGGGTTTCCTCCGGGCACTCTGGTTTCCTCACACATCCCAAAAACATACAGATATGTTAATTGGCTTCCCCGTAAATTGGCCGTAGACTAGGATACATACACTACACGATACATACATAGACATATGACTATGGTAAGGACTAGACTGTGAGCCCCTCTCGAGGGACAGTTAGTGACAAGACAATATACTCTATATAGCGCCGACATATTACATAGCTCTGTACAAATACTTAAATAGCAGAAATAATGACTACAACTACAAAGAGTCAGAGAAGCCGTGATGTACTTCATAGCAGAGAGTCAGAGAAGCCCTCATATACTTCTGCTACGGTTTTCTGCCCAGTTTTACACTACATAAAACACATCTGTCCTTACTTACATCTCTCCATAAACCCTTCCAAAGCTTCAACAAGTTCCACTGAACTCCAGATCACTATCTTCATCCGAGAGACACTCGCAATGACCTCATCAGAGCCATAATTCACGGGATGCGTTCTCAGACCCTGTAACATACCTGAAGGAGGAGGATCAGTAAGTTTTAGTGCTAAAATAATGGCACCATTTCATCTCTGGTGAAGAGGCAGAGAAGGTGGCCTCTGGGTTTGGCTTCCTTGACATTATTAGAGACTGCAGACAGAAGAGTCAGTGTAATGGTTTAAAAACTCACCCTTTTCTAACCTGGTAATCTGCATGAATCAGTAGGGCACGATAACAATAGTGAAAACCTTGAGGTTAATTCACTAACAGTAGAAAATCTAAAGCTCACTGGGTCAGGACGACTTAACTACTTTCGGACCTTGATGATTAAAAATACACCCCGTTTTGATCCCCTTTCGGTTGCCAGGGTGTAGATTTCAATCATCCTGCCGTGTGTTCTCACCGATACCGACGAGCACGCCGCTCTCTCCCCGCTGCAGATCACTCGCCCTGCCGTCTATATGACGGCAGAACTTTATGACCCGGTCTGGAGCCGATTTCATTGGCTACTGACCCTGTCATCGCTGTAAGCCAATCCCATTGGCTTACATTGATAGACAGGAGCTGCTTTCATTGGCTCCTGACACTGACCGGCTCATAGAGATGGCAGAGAGGACTGCCTGCAGGGATGGAGGAGCAATGTGACCAGCGGGATTGGCAGGTATGTGAGGTGATTCGTCGGAAAGGCTCCGTTTTTTCAGTACCAGCGATCTCTGGTCCTTAAAGGGGAACTGAAGTGAGAGTTATATGGTGGCTGCCATATTTATCTCCTTTTAAACAATACCAGTTGCCTGGCTGTCCTGCTGATCTATTTGGCTATAATAGTGTCCGAATCACACCAGAAACAAGCACACAGCTAATCTTGTCAGATCTGACAATATTGTCATGAACACCTGATCTGCTGCATGCTTGTTCAGGGTTTATGGCTAAAGTATTAGAGCCAGAGGATCAGCAGGATAGCCAGGCAACTGGTGTTACATAAAGAGGCTCAGAGAAAAGATAAACAGCAGCTCTGATACTTACCCGGGGCTTCCTCCTGCCCCATAAACACGTCTCCCACGGTCTGCCGTTCAGCTGCGGTGAGCTCCGGTAACAGCCTCAGTGACATCGGTTTGGGTCTACTGCGCATGTGCGGGAGGTCTGCGCATGCGCAGTAGACCCTGACTGGCATTGACTGAGACTGGTAACAGAGCTCACCACGGCTGAACGGCAGACCGTGGAAGGACGGCGTGGGACTTAGACGTGTTTATGGGGCAGGAGGAAGCCCCAGGTAAGTATCAGAGCTGCTGTTTATCCCGTCTCTGAGTCTCTTTAAAAGTAAATAAATATGGCAGCCTCCACATCTCTCTCACTTCAGTTGCCCTTTAAGAGGTTGAAGACTGCTGGTACGGGAGCAGTTAAAGGAGTTATCAGGCAATTTGAATCAAAATAAGTGCTACTTACCCGGGCTTTGTCCAGCCCCAAGCTCCCAGCATGTCCCTCGCCGCAGCTCAGCCATCAGCCGTTCACCGCCGCTGCCTCCTGGTCCCCGGCGATGACGTCAGGCCGACCTCCAGGTCGGCCTGTACTGCGCCTGCGTGAGTGGCACTGTCAATCACCGCTACGTGGATCGGAGCGTACTGTGCAGGCGCCGGGTAAGTAGCACTTATTTTGATTCAGATTGCCTAATAACTCCTTTAAAGTACACCTGAATTGAGAGGGATTTGGAGGCTGGCATATTTATTTCCTTTTAAACCGTGCTGATCCTCTGCCTCTAAGGCCCCTTTCACATGGACAGCAGACAGGTGGTGAAATTACTTCCTGTCAGCTGCTCCCCTACACAGGCGCAAGCGCCTGTCAAGCGCCCGGTAGCGGCGCTGTTCAGGCCCCCCCCCCTCCCAGGGAGTGAGAACTGAGTGCGGTCAAAGCCACGCTCAGACAACATGTCACATTCCTCCGCCGTTCTGTAACACCACCGTGTGTCAACGCTTGACACGCATGAAGTTACAACTGCAGCAATCTGGCTGCATTTAAATTGCACCATTGGGCGGCAGACAGAAGGCTGAACTGCTCAGCAAACCCGCAGTTCAGCCGCCCATCTCAAAAAGGGGTCTAAGGCTAAATAATTACCTGAGGATGGATCGGAGAACCTCCCAGGGACGCCACCTGATGAAGAGCGTTCCCTGATCCATCTTCCTACCCACGGGAACACACGACATCACGTGACCACACACAATGGGCGCGAATTAGAGGTTAAACAATTACAGTACTTTGCGCAGGAGATCCAATCCACCGTGACAGTCATAATCGCCACATGTCGCAAAATGTTGTTCGTGTACTCACTTGCATGTACCCATATCGAGAACGGGGAGACGAATGCTCGTCGGTCAAAAAAAATTGCTGGTCCTCGAAAATAAAATGCGATGTGGGTACGAGCCTTAATACATTTGGCCATTGACCCTGAACAAGCATGCAGATCAGGTGCTTTGAGTGATTCGACACTAAAGGTCCGTACACACGCCGGACTGGAGCGCAACGACGGGTCCGTCGTCACCTCCCGCTGGCTGTGTGGCGTTCCAACAACAGTCCGGCGTGTGTACGCACTGTTGGCGGACTGATACGGCTGTTTCTGAGCGATCCGCCGGGCGGATCGCTCAGAAGCAGCTGTATCAGTCCGCCGACAGTGCGTACACACGCCGGACTGTCGTTGGATCGTTGGAACGCCCACCTAGCGGGAGGTGACGACGGACCCGTCGTTGCCTCCAGTCCGGCGTGTGTACGGACCTTAAGGCACTAAGGGTACATACACACATCAGATTTGATTGGCCAATCATTGGCCAATTTTACCCCCCTTCCCTATGTAGTATGAGAACTTACCTACACAAGGTGTTCATAGTATTCAAAAATCTGTTGCCTCTCATACTAAATGGAAGTGGTAAGATTGGCCATTTAAAACTGGATGTGATACCTCCTTTCCTACGATAAAGCTTTACCTACTCTTGAATAGATCATCAGGAGGGTCTGTGTGGCTGATGTTGTGGTGAACCCCCCCCCACCCCCCCCCCCCCGTGTGATGTCATGACCATGGTCCTGACAGTTTGCTGTCTGTGAACCTCATTGCATTGTGGGGAAAAAAACGTTTTTTTTTCGACTGCCAAGCAAGCAGTACCTCTCTCTGTGCATAGATTCTCAGTAAGCGAACATTCTGTACAGGTCACCTAGCAGAACTAAAGATGTCACCACTAGTGATACTTATCAGAATGTAAATCGGAGAGATGAAAGATTTTACTATGGGCAAACACTGACTAAATTATTTAAAAACGAATATCGTAAAAAAATAGGACATTTTATTCATTATGTCATTTTCACTTCAGTTCCCCTTTAAAGAGTACCTAAATTATAAATTACAGTTTGCTTTAAATCTAATTAGTTGCTAGGATATATAAAATCACACATATTAAAGTGTGATCTTCTCACCCCCAGGGTCCATATTCCACATACGGTCTTGAAATCCCGCCCCCAGTGTGAATTTGGGCCCTCTCGGCAATTTTTTTCTTTCTAAACCATAAGTGCAAAGGATGCTAAACCATAGGTGCAAAGGATGCTAAACCATAGGTGCAAAGGATACTAAACCATAGGTGCAAAGGATACTAAACATAGGTGCAAAGGATGCTAAACCATAGGTGCAAAGGATACTAAACCATAGGTGCAAAGGATACTAAACCATAGGTGCAAGGGATGCTAAACCATAGGTGCAAAGGATACTAAACCATAGGTGCAAAGGATACTAAACCATAGTGCAAAGGATACTAAACCATAAGTGCAAAGGATACTAAACCATAGGTGCAAAGGATGCTAAACCATAGGTGCAAAGGATGCTAAACCATAGGTGCAAAGGATGCTAAACCATAGGTGCAAAGGATGCTGAAACCATAGGTGCAAAGGATGCTAAACCATAGGTGCAAAGGATACTAAACATAGGTGCAAAGGATGCTAAACCATAGGTGCAAAGGATGCTAACCATAGGTGCAAAGGATGCTAAACCATAGGTGCAAAGGATGCTAAACCATAGGTGCAAAAGGATGCTAAACCATAGGTGCAAAGGATACTAAACCATAGGTGCAAAGGATACTAAACCATAGGTGCAAAGGATACTAAACCATAAGTGCAAAGGATACTAAACCATAGGTGCAAAGGATGCTAAACCATAGGTGCAAAGGATGCTAAACCATAGGTGCAAAGGATGCTAAACCATAGGTGCAAAGGATGCTAAACCATAGGTGCAAAGGATGCTAAACCATAGGTGCAAAGGATGCTAAACCATAAGTGCAAAGGATGCTAAACCATAGGTGCAAAAGATGCTAAACCATAGGTGCAAAGGATGCTAAACCATAGGTGCAAAGGATGCTAACCATAGGTGCAAAGGATACTAAACCATAAGTGCAAAGGATACTAAACCATAAGTGCAAAGGATACTAAACCATAGGTGCAAAGGATGCTAAACCATAAGTGCAAAGGATACTAAACCATAGGTGCAAAGGATACTAAACCATAGGTGCAAAGGATACTAAACCATAAGTGCAAAGGATACTAAACCATAAGTGCAAAGGATACTAACCATAGGTGCAAAGGATTGATGGACAGAGGAGGGGAACCTGGCTGGATGGGAGGACACCATGCTGAGGGTATACTTTAGAAATAAGGAAGTGCTCCTACAAATAGAGATGAAAGTCTGTTCTATCCATAGTTTCCAAAAAAGGATATCCCGTATACACCGATTGGCTAGGTAAAAAATCCAAGGCCTTATTTAGAACATCAAATAACACACAGAAAAAATGCGCGTATCGGAGCTCTGCATGGCTCCTTAAAGCCAATGTAACCCCGCTGCTAAAAAAAAGAAACCAGATACTCACCTAAGGAGAGGGAAGGCTCTAGGTCCTAATGAGCCTTCCCTCTCCTCTCCCGGTGCCCTCGGTGCAGCGCTGGTTCCCCCGTTTAAAGCCCCCGCCGCGGGGGACTTCGGAAGTCTTCGGGAGCCGAGTCCTCCCGAAGACAGGCGGCTCCATACTGCGCAAGCGCGATGACGCGATAGAGGGCGCTCACAGCATGTGCAGTGTGGAGCGGTCCGTCTTCAGGAGTACTCGGGCTCCCGAAGACTTTCCGAAGTCTCTTCGCCGGCGGAAGGAGCAGTATTGTGACCAATTTAGTCAAATACTGCTCCCGGGGACAGCGCAGCACTGCGGGCACCGGGAGAGAAGAGGGAAGGCTCATTAGGTAAGTATCCTCTCCTTCGGTAAGTATCTGGGTTCTTTTTTTTTAGCAATGGGGTTACATTGTCTCTAATCATAGTTGTCCGCTCTATCTTCCATTTCTGTCTTGTTGTCCTTCCTGGGCTTGCTCCTACTAGTGTAAAAGTGCTCTATCTTCCATTGCTGTCTGTTCTATCCACTACGATGTACCAGATGTAAACTTTATGTATCTGTACACAGTGCCTAGACTAATAGACTACATATATGTATTGCCATTCAAACCTTTTCTTGGCTGAGGTGCTCTTTAATGTCACATGACTGGACATTTTTCTTTGCTAAAGAACACTTTATCCCGTTTGTCCTCTGATCTGCTCTCGGGCTGTTTGCCAGGCTGCCTCAGCACAGGAAGGGCCACATCATCGAGACGCTGGGGGGGAAGGCAAGGGACAGAGGGAAATGTAAATGATAAATCAATTGCTGATCGCTCTGCACTTCATATTCGGTGGTCTGGGCAGGCAGCCAGCGTGGCTCCTCTCTGTGCACGCATGTTCTGCACAGATTACGCTCTGTCTTCTGGAGTGGAAGATTTACGAGAGACACAACTAGATGTGTCATTTAAATGTCATTTAAGAGTTAGGAAATCAGTGCCGCTGCACGAAGCAGTTCATTCGGGTGCTGGCATTGCTATGGTAAAATGGGCATCACATCAAGTTAATTTGCAGCTATAGTGGCACCCAGGGGTTAACTTGGGCACTGCGGCGCTATCGGCGGAAATTGTGTGTGTGTGTGTGTGTGTGTGTGTGTGTGTTGTGTGTGTGTGTGTGTGTGTGTGTGTGTCCTGGGGGGCTAGCCAGATCAGGTAGCCTCAATTACCGCCACTCCTGTGTCCAGAAATCCCATACTTTCCCATACGACTCAAAACGTTTGACCATGCGCTCACTTGCAGAATTGTAATTAACGATTCTCTTTCCAGTGATTGAGAAGGCGCAATTTCAAGGAAAATGTTGCATGTATCGCGGTTGCAATCGGCGGTAATCAGAAACGCGCCACAATCTATGCAGTGAGAGTAATCCTATAGGATTATTTGTGCAGCGCTTATGCTGCAGCGGCAAACAGCAAAGCGTGAATCACTTAATTAACCTTAAGGAATACTATTGATTAAAGCATTTTTTAGGGCACACATTACCACAAGTACTAGGAGCAATTTCCCTTCCTCACGGAGCTCTGCCTCCTTGCTGTAAATCCTTGGTTAGTTTTAGATACAGAAGTGTCGGGCTGTTACAGGCTAGTCCATGTCTCTGCACAGGGGGCTTGCTATCAACTCCTCAGTGTATCCTACCTAATAATAGGCAAGGCGTATGAGAGGAATCGGTGCTGGGAGACTTGGGCGCAGGATACAGCCGGTATATGGCTGATCCTGCTGCTGCACAAGTCCCGGCCGTGTTAATTACTATTCCCCCCTCCAGGCCGCCATGGATAGTTGGGAATGATATAATTCGGGCTTCCAGCTATTGGTGGAAGCCGAATTATTGCGTTTAAAAGTAACTTCAGCTCCGTCTTCTGGCGGCGCTGACGTTACTCCCTGTGTGCCCAAGTCTCCTGTGCTGGATTCACTGTGTTCGTAGCCAAGTGTCTCTGCGTCCCATGCCCCTGTGTAAGTGCTGTTTCCATTCTGCGCATATGCAGGGATGCAGAGACACTGCCGAGAGCTGGGGAAATGAAGCGCAGCAGAGGAGGACGGGTCTAGAAGGGGGGTGGGCGTGTGACAGGACCAATCAAAGTGCTGGGATAATGTCCTTTAAAGTGATTGGACCCACAGGGGCTGAGGGCAGGACGAATGGAGCTCTCGTCATTGCCAATTAGCAGGCATAAGTTTGTAGCGCTCTCTATGCTACTCTGATAAGGCATGTTATGGGGTTCGAGCACTACAAGGCCACCGAATCACCATGCTGCCCACCTACTCTTGATTCATTGTATTTATTTAAGTCTGACTGATTAAAAATAAAATCCTTGCATTGCTCTTACTTCATTTCCTCTGACTTGCTGTTTTTTTTTTTTGTTTGTTTGCTTGCAGAAACACCGGAGAGGGCAGCTTTGTATTTCGTATCTGGAGTGTGCATTGGCCTAATTTTGACACTCGTGGCTCTTGTGATGAGGATATCCTGTCAGACTGATTGCAAGAGGACCACGGTGAAGAAGCCCCCGAGGAAGCCAGAGAGTGACAGCGACAGCAGCGACAGCGATGACGACTCTGACACCACCTCCGACCTGTCTGCCAGGCGGCACCGTCGCTTCGAGAGGACTTTAAACATGAACGTTTTCACCTCTGCTGAGGAGCTGGAGAGGGCACAGAGGCTGGAAGAAAGGGAGCGTATTATTCGGGAGATCTGGATGAACGGTCAGCCGGATATTCCTGGGACGAGGAGTCTGAATCGTTATTATTAGGATGGCTTTTGTGCTCGGCCCAAACCTTGTTGAACAATGAGAACTTGTATTCACGAGAAACGTGGTCAGGAAATGCACAGGAAGTCATAATTTATGAGGGAAAACCTTGCAGTTCCTAAGCATTCTTCTGACCCTTAGAATAATAAAAGGACAATCCTACTCCATGGTCTTCAACCAGGAGATGTCATGAACATTCTTCATTGATGATGCTTGAGGCTGGTCCTTGATGACGCTCTGAGCTATGAGACAGTAGAAGACATTTGGGATAACTCAACCAGCATGGACTGTATGACAATGCGATGCAAGAGATCCTTGCTACATTTGGGCATTTTTCTGGGATTTACGAGGCGGGGAAGTACAGATGGACGCTTAGTGTTACCCCACAGACAAAATCATTCTGGTGATTAAATTGTCTGGAATATTTAATAGGTGTTTGAAATCTTCCTTTATTTGGCAGCATTTAGCTCTGACACCTCAGGGATGAAATCCTTCAGAACTTTGGTCAGTGCTTGACAGGAGCGGGAGGCCTATAGCAGCTTTAGGGCAACTACTAAGTCAGCATGCCCTGCTGCTTAACAGGACTTGTACTGCTTCAGAAGCTTAAGGAACAGTACGTTGGCGGTATATGACATGTGGTGTCAGGAGCAGAACTGGTTTTACGTTGTTGGAACTTCAGGCTATACAATATTGGCAGATATGGCCATCACTCCAGGTTTGTCTCTGGTAGGCATTCACAGTGATGTCAGCTGCCCAGAGTTCAGTAGTTCAATAAAGGCATTATTGTCTACAGAGATCAGTAGATCAAGCATGCTGTGATTCCCTCTTCCCTCTGTTTGCCATTAAGTCATCTGTTCACAGAATTACTCCCTGCTCCTGCCATACGTAATCCTAATATGAAATTTCATATCAGGACCAGGAAAATGTCCAGTCACTAAATGGGGTCAGGAGGAGCAGCATTCTTAGCTGTCGGTCTTTGCACAGAGCTCGCCAGGGGCGTAGCAATAGCCATAGCAGCCATAGCAACTGCTATGGGGCCCTGGAGAGGAGGGGACCCAGGTGGTACTTGATGTGTTCACTTTGTTTCTTCACCCACTGACTTTGTCTCAGTGCCCATAGACTACACACAGTGTACATTGCATGGTGGAAATGTATTTTTCCCAGTCAACTCGTATCCATAGGGTAGGGGCAGGTGGCATTGCTCAAGAGTGGCTAGATATGATGGCTCCATAGAAAATTTAGCTATGGGGTCACATAGTCTCTAGCTACGCCACTGGAGCTCACCTCCTTGCACGGAAGGAGCAAACTACAGAGTAATGCAATGCTGGAAACAATGTAAAGGGGGGAAACACTATTAGAAGAAATGCACTGGAAAGTTAGGGGACACATTATGGGGGAAGGCACTGGAAGCTGGGAACACATGATGGAGGTAGGCACTGCGGACACACTATGGGAGGGGGGGACTGGGGACACACTATGGGGGGAGGAACTGGGGACAACACTATGGGGGGAGGGGAACTGGGGACACACTATGGGGGGAGGGGATCTGGGGACACACTATGGAGGGGGGGGGAGACTGGGGACAACACTATGGGGGAGGAACTGGGGACACTTATGGGGGAGAAACTGGAGACAGCACTATGGGGGGGGAGGAAGTGGGGACACACTATGCAGGTGCAGGGAGGAACTGGGGACAACACTATGGGGGGGGGAGGAACTGGGGACACACTATGGGGGAGGAACTGGGGATACACTATGGGGGAGGAACTGGGGACACACTATAGGGGGAGGAACTGGGGACACACTATGGGGGACACTGGAAAGCTAAGGATGACTATGCGGGCACTGGAAATTAGGAAACTGGGGGGAAGCTCTGGAAAGCTGGGGACACGGGGTGGGTTGCACTGGAAAGCTGGGGACACAGGGTGGGGGTGCACTGGAAAGCTGTAGGAGTACTATAGAAGTACACTGGATTCTGGGCACACACTGTGGGAAGCACTGGAAAGTAGATGCACAAGTCCAGAGGCACTAAAAAGTTGAAACATATAGTCGGGACCCAGTGGCGTAGCTTAGGAGCTCTGGGCCCCTCTGCAAGTTTTAAATTGGGCCCCCTCAAGCGCTCTATACATTACAATATATATGGAGGGGGGGGGGGAGAACAGTCACCACTGTGGGGATCACTAGGTACCTGGGACACAATCAATGGGGCTCCAATACCAATACAGGGAATCAATGCAGAGAGATGCAGAGAGATACAGAGGCACTGGCATTCTGGAACCACAAGAAAGAAGAGGCATAATTGGGCACAAGTAAAACTGCAACACAGATTGAAAGGTGCTGAAACCAGGAATACATTGGAGGGTGGGAGGCATGTAGAGGTGCGGCACACTATGAGCATACTAGAAAGCCCTGACACACTATGGGTTTGATTCACAAAGCGGTGCTAACCTACTTAGCACGTCTAAAGTCTTTAGACGTGCTAAGTAGGGTGCTAAGTAGGTTAGCACTGGATTTCTCAATCAGATCGCGCGTTAACTTTGCGTGCGCAAAGTTTTACGTGCGCAGTCTTATGCGCGCTAAGTCCCATAGGCTTTAATGTGCACTTTGCGCGAAGCGCTCTGTGCAGTGCGCGCGTAAAGTTTTACGCACGAAAACTTGTTTAGACGTGCTAAGGGGGTTTTCACAGACGTGCTAACAGTTAGCACCGCTTTGTGAATCAAGCCCTATGGCCTCAATTCTGGTAGCGATGTGAGGTAAAAAAAAGTAGGTAAAATACCTCATGAGATATTTTCCTCTTTTTTTTTTTCTTTTTTTTTCTAGCAATTCTGAAAGAATTTTCTCCATTTCCAAACATGAGGTATTTCAGTGGTAAGCTTGCAGTAAATAAATAATAGTAGTCTTAATTGTCTTCATAAGTTAGGATAGTGTTTGGAAGAGGTTGTTTTTTGTTTTTTGTTTTTTTTTTTGAGTGGGGATGGTGTATTTGATTATGTAGCAACCTAAGAAAAATATATTTATAGGCATCCCTTATAAACAAAATCCAGTAAATATTTGGAGTTTTATTTCTACTATTTTAGAGTTGGGCCGAACCTCCGATTTTAGGTTCGCGAACTTTCGCAAAAGGTTCGGTTCGCGAAAAAGTTCGCGAACCGCAATAGACTTCAATGGGGAGGCGAACTTTCAAAGTTTTAAAATATTCTATCAGCTGGAAAAATGATAGAAAACATGTTTCAAAAGCTCTAATACCTGGAGCAACACCTAATTGAGTGAAATACACATCACTGCTGGAGGACCCACTCTCCCTCCCTCCCTCCTCCAAGCAAGGTCCTTTATACCATTTGCCTACCTACACTAATTAGTTATGGGACAGCTGCTACACACTCTGCTAGGGAGATTTTATCCTCCCTCCTCCCTCCACCCTTCTACCCTTCTACCCTTCTACCCATTCCCTCCTACCGGAGGGAGGAGGGTCTCTTCTGCCAGGGAATTATACTATTTTAAAAACCAGTATACATCATACCATAGCTGGGAATACATACATGAGTATACATCATACCATAGCTGGGGATACATACATGAGTATACATCATACCATAGCTGGGAATCAAACCCAGATCTCACTGTGTGGTGGGCACATCACCCTAAGCACTGTACCACTACAGAAGTAAGTGAAGCTTGCCTAAAATTTAACATTTATGCTCAATGCAATAGAACCATTAGGTTGCTTAAAGGAGAACTGTAGTGAGAGGTATATGGAGGCTGCCATATTGATTTCCTTTTAAGCTATACCAGTTGCCTGGCAGCCCTGCTGATCTATTTGGCTGCAGTAGTGTGAATCACACCAGAAACAAGCATGCAGCTAATCTTGTCAGATCTTACAAAAATGTCAAACACCAGATCATACCATAGCTGGGAATCGAACCCAGATCTCACTGTGTGGTGGGCACGTCACCCTAAGCACTGTACCACTACAGAAGTAAGTGAAGCTTGCCTAAAATTTAACATTTATGCTCAATGCAATAGAACCATTAGGTTGCTTAAAGGAGAACTGTAGTGAAAGGTATATGGAGGCTACCATATTGATTTCCTTTTAACCACTTGAGGACCCACCCTTTACCCCCCCTTAAGGACCAGCGCTGTCTTAGCTGATCTGTGCTGGGTGGGCTCTGCAGCCCACTAGGGGGATGATGTGCTGGGGGGGTCTGATCGCTCCTGCCTGCCGGGTGTTGCGGGGGGGCACCTCAAAGCCCCCCTCCGCGGCGAAATCCTCCCCCTTCCTCTCCTACCTGGCCCCCCCTGGAGATCCGGGCTGCACAGGACGCTATCCGTCCTGTGCAGCCAGTGACAGGCTGTCTCCTGTCACATGGCGGCGATCCCCGGCCGCTGATTGGCCGGGGATCACCGATCTGCCTTACGGCGCTTCTGCGCAGCAGCGCCGTACAATGTAAACAAAGCGGATTATTTCCGCTTGTGTTTACATTTAGCCTGCGAGCCGCCATCGGCGGCCCGCAGGCTATTCACGGAGCCCCCCGCCGTGAATTGACAGGAAGCAGCCGCTCGCACGAGCAGCTGCTTCCTGATTAATCAGCCTGCAGCTGGCGACGCAATACTGCGTCGCTGGTCCTGCAGCTGCCACTTTGCCGACGCACGGTATAAGCGTGCGGTCGGCAAGTGGTTAAGCAATACCAGTTACCTGGCAATCCTGCAGATCCTCTGCCTCCAATACTTTTAGCCCTAGACCCTGAACAAGCATGCAGCAGATCTGGTGTTTGACATTTTTGTAAGATCTGACAAGATTAGCTGCATGCTTGTTTCTGGTGTGATTCACACTACAGTGGCTGGATAGTGTACTGGTTAAGGGCTCTGCCTTTGACATGGGAGACCAGGGTTTGAATCCTGGCTAGGTCAAGTACCTATTCAGTAAGGAGTTCAAGGCAAGACTCCCTAACACTGCAGGGTGGCCTCTTGAGCGCGTCCCTGTGGCTGCAGCTCTTGAGCGCTTTGAGTCTGACAGGAGAAAAGCGCTATACAAATGTTTGGATTATTATTACTGCAGCCAAATAGATCAGCAGGGCTGCCAGGCAACTGGTATAGCTTAAAAGGAAATCAATATGGCAGCCTCCATATACCTCTCACTACAGTTCTCCTTTAAGCAACCTAATGGTTCTATTGCGTTGAGCATAAATGTTAAATTTTAGGCAAGCTTCACTTACTTCTGTAGTGGTACAGTGCTTAGGGTGACGTGCCCACCACACAGTGAGATCTGGGTTCGATTCCCAGCTATGGTATGATCTGGTGTTTGACATTTTTGTAAGATCTGACAAGATTAGCTGCATGCTTGTTTCTGGTGTGATTCACACTACTGCAGCCAAATAGATCAGCAGGGCTGCCAGGCAACTGGTATAGCTTAAAAGGAAATCAATATGGCAGCCTCCATATACCTCTCACTACAGTTCTCCTTTAAGCAACCTAATGGTTCTATTGCGTTGAGCATAAATGTTAAATTTTAGGCAAGCTTCACTTACTTCTGTAGTGGTACAGTGCTTAGGGTGACGTGCCCACCACACAGTGAGATCTGGGTTCGATTCCCAGCTATGGTATGATCTGGTGTTTGACATTTTTGTAAGATCTGACAAGATTAGCTGCATGCTTGTTTCTGGTGTGATTCACACTACTGCAGCCAAATAGATCAGCAGGGCTGCCAGGCAACTGGTATAGCTTAAAAGGAAATCAATATGGCAGCCTCCATATACCTCTCACTACAGTTCTCCTTTAAGCAACCTAATGGTTCTATTGCGTTGAGCATAAATGTTAAATTTTAGGCAAGCTTCACTTACTACTGTAGTGGTACAGTGCTTAGGGTGACGTGCCAACCACACGGTGAGATCTGGGTTCGATTCCCGACTATGGTATGATGTATACTGGTTTTTAAAATAGTATAATTCCCTGGCAGAAGAGACCCTCCTCCCTCCGGTAGAAGGGAGGTGGGAGGTGGGAGGAGGGAGGAGGGAGGTGGGAGGCCAATTAAAATCTCCCTAGCATAGTGTGTAGCAGCTGTCCCATAACTAATTAGTGTAGGCAGACAACTGAGTCAAATGGTATAAAAGGACCTAGCTTGAAGGGAGGGTGGGTGGGGTCTTTAGCACTGAAAGCAATGTGTTTCACAATACCATGTCTGCTGACAGTAAAATGGAGGCGAAAATTTTTGCTCAATACAGCTTTATGAGGCGAATCGCACTTCCGCAAAAGTTCGCCTGATGCAGGCGAACGCGAACCCCCAAAGTTCGCCGCGAACCGTTCGGCCCAACTCTACTATTCTTTTCTATTACACAGCCTGAGTAGGAACTCCACTAAAACAGCAACGGGAACGCCACTAAAAACTGCAAAATGCATACGAATTGACTTTACCTCCAGGTACAGGCAGGTTTTAAATGAATTGGTAAATCATGTGCTAACATGCCCTCTAATTTCCATGAGAATAGCTATTTTTGGTAAAATGAATGCAAATTACCTCATGAATTACTTCATAATTTACCCCATGAGGTAAAACATGATTAAAACCTAACAGAATTGCTAAATGTCATTACTTCATGAGGTCATTTGTTTGATAACCCTACCAGAATTGAGGCCAGTGGAAAGGTGGAACACACTACTTTAGGCTCTAGCACTTTGCTCTCTTCCATCTCTGTGATTTTGCTTGCTCAAATAGCTGCACTTGACTGGCAGCACCCATGTGGGAGATTCATTGTATTTTTATAATATTATATAATATTTCTGTGTGAAAAGTGAAAAACCAAGTTTTATGCTGAAGCAAACCTGAAGCAAAATTAAACTTCTGATATAATGAATTGTATGTGTAGTACGGATAATGAGTAGAACATTAGTAGCAAAGAAAAGGTGTGTCATATTTTTATTTTCAGTTCTATAGCTTTATTTATAACATTGCATAATTCGGTCATATTTACAGTTTTAAGCTCACACACAGCCTTTTAAGCTATAAAACAAAAGCAGAAATAATGACCCTTTGAACTTTCCTGTAGTAATACATTATCTCAAGCTGCCTCTCACTGCTTCTTGGCTGTAAGTGCTTCAGTAAACTGTACCGTATATTCCACCAAAGTTGGCTACAATCGCTCAGAGAAGCTCTTTTACATAGATAACTGAAGGTTTTTTTTTAACTCTTCCTGTACTGGAAAACAATACAAGTTTTTTTGTTGTTGTTGTTGCTATTAATGTTTTATTTCTTAGCTGTTCTACACATGCAAAAATAAAGTTATGAGTTAATGAATTGTATCAGCTTTGCTTTGGGGCTCTTTCACATTGGGGCAGACTTTCTGCGTTAACGCAAACGGAAGCCGTTTGCGTTAACCAAGGTAAGATGAAAGTCCATAGACTTTCATTTTACCTTTCACACTCGACGCTGCGTTTCGATGCGTTGCGGTTCCGACGCACCCCGGCGCAGTTTTTCCTCCAACGCACCCGCGAGCCGGCGTTTTCCGTCGGGTTTAATTACCAGCTACCGCCGCTGATTGCGTCGCACCGCAGATACCCGACGACACGCCGCAGGCAGACAACGCGTGCAGGAGAACGGCTCCTGTTCGCGTTGTCTGATGTGAAAGAGCCCTTAAGGTTAGTGTACATTTATGTGTTAAACAGGACATCTAAAGTTAAAGGACAACTGAAGAGAGAGGGATATGAAGGCTGCTATACAGTATTTATTTCCTTTTAAAGGACACCAGAGCCGAAATAACCTCTTTGCTTTACAAATCCTACCTAAATGCCCCTCCGGCAGACTCTCAACGGAGTCGGGCACTACTGTGCAGGTGCTGGCCGAGATGCACACGTCCTACAGCATGCGCCCGTGGCCGGGAGTGCTCTGCACATGCGTATGACATCACTACGTCATGCGCAGAGTGCTCCCAGGGGTCCCACCGCAGGAACGGGTCAGTGGAGCAGTGTGGGGGAAAGCCTGTGCAGAACCCAGAGGCTTTTCCCTCTTGAGGTGAATACTCCATAAGGGCACTTTTTCCCCTACAGGTACTCTTTAATTCCCTCCCATTTTTAAGATACGGATATGAATGCCATCTCCAGTAGAAAAAGTATAAGCTGTTATATTGTTCTTGTACTGATAGACAAGCTGCAGTCTGTGCTGATCACTGCCTCAGTAATTGACTTTGACGCTACTTCCACTATTTTTACAGTTGTCAATTCGCTCTACTCTGAAGTGGTGATAACATCTGCAGACACTGAGCACAGGGCCACAGGCAGCTCCTGGCTCATTTTTTTTAATGCAAACATTGGCTGTGATAAGTTTGTATTTTAGAACAGAAGCAAAATGAATAATAGAGGTACATTGGATTATTGATCATTATCACTTTAAAGTGTGCCAAAGCTGAAGCTCAGGTGCAAAATTAAACACTTACCTAAGAAGAGGGCAGCCTCTGGATAATATAGAGGCCTCCCACACCGCCCTCTGGTCCTCCATTGCCTTTCCCGGACCCTCCAAAGAGTACAGACAAGGGTTTGTCAGTAATCTGATCGGGGCCACGCCCCTCTTCTGCACCAGCACAGCCATGCTCATGGTAGAAGAGGGGCATGGCCCTGATGTTAAGGAGGGTCCTGGGCATCGGTGGAGGACAGTGTGGAAAGTCTCTGGTGGATCCAGTGGCTTCCCTCTCCGTAGGGAAGTATTAACTTTCTTTTACATTTTTGAGGCCTTTGGTTCTCTGTAAAGTGTACCTGAGATGTCTATAATGGTGTTATTTATACTTACCTGGGCCTTCCTCCAGCCCCAGGAAGTGCGTGGGCTCCCTCGCCGGCCCCTCCAGCCGTACCGTTGTCTTGTAATCCTCCCCGGTAATCTGGCTGGCCGCGTTCTTCTGCACATGCATAGCATGACCTGCCCGGGAGTGTTCTGCACCTGAACAGTACTACTGCGCAGGCGCAGAATGCTTCGGCTGCGGGACCTTAACGGGGGTGCACTCGCAGCCGAGCTGTGCATGCGCTTAAGAGTGCAGCTGGACAACAAGACAACAGAGCGGACCAGAGAAGACGAATGAATGGGGCTGGAGTATGCCCAGGTAAGTATAAATACCCCCATTATAGACGTCTCAGGTTTCTTTTAAGTTATTTAACCGGGGTAAAGCACAAGTACAATAACACTGTAAAAGCCTTTCAGAAAGTACCTGAAGTTCCTGATTGTAAAGCCAGTTCTGCCCATGGAATGGAGATCTCTGTGTGAATATAACCTGATGACCATAATCTGTGTACGAGAGACGTGTCAGAGAATTACAGCCTCAGAGAGGTTGGATCGTTTGTTTTTTATAATATATATATATATATATAAGTATTTTGGAAATGCTGCACATTCTTGTGCCTTACTGAGTATCTTGTTTGTCAAACCATGTTTCTCTATGGATGCATATGCACAATATTTTTTTTTATATATTTTATTAAAGGAAAGCTAAGAGTATTTGTATGCCGAATAATGACAGACCAAACATGGCCATGGGATGGAACCAATAAAAGAGCCTGGTTTTGTATTTCATCATGAAGCCGTCTTGTGTTCAGGAGCAGAGGTTACGCATGCAGAGGCAGCTGAGTGGTGGAACAAGACTTGGGAAGAGGGAGGGGGCGGGCAACTGTTATTTTTTTTCTATTTTCTAAAGAAAAGTGAAGCACTAGGCATATATGAAGGCTGCCATATTTATTTACCAGTTGCCTGGCTGTCCTGCTGATCCTCTGCCTCCTACTTTTAGCCATAGACCCCGAACAAGCAGCAGATCGGGTGTTTCTGACATTATTGGCAGATCTGACGAGATTTCTGATTTTATTCAGACACTTCTGCAGCCAAATATACCAGCAGGGCTGCCAGGCAACTGGTATTGCTTAAAAGGAAATAAATATGGAAGCCTTCATATATCTCTCACTTCAGTTGTCCTTTAAAGGAGCCATTAATCAAATGATGCTACCCCTAGTACTACTTACCCAGGGCTTCCTTCAGCCGCTGTGTCCCTCACCACAGCTCCGCTCTCCGCCACTGTCTCCCGGTCCCTGACGTTGCCTCGCCAGGTGTCCTCTACTGCGCCTGCGCAAGCGCCTCTGTCAATTACCTCCACGTGGTCTGGAGCACACTGCGCAGGTGCAGAACTACTGCACTTGCGCAGTACACTTCGGACCACATGGAGGTGATTGACAGCGGCGCAGTAGGGGATCGGGGGCCCGCGGCTGAGAGAGGAGCTGCGGGGAGGGACATAGCGGCTGCCAGGGGCTGGAGGAAACCCCGGGCAAGTAGTACTGGTGGTAGCATCATTTTATTGATGACTCCTTTAAGTCCCAAAACATACAGAAAAGTTATTGGACTTCCTCTAAAATTGACTATGACTATGATGGGCACATGGCACATGGTAGGTATTAGATTGTGAGTCCATCATATCATTGCCTCATTAGTTTACTTGCATTCTTTTTTGTGATTTTACATTTTTTATGCTGGTGTCAGTATTGCCAGCATTTATTAAAGGGCAAATGAAGTGAGATGAAATGAACAAAAAGGATGTTTACTTATGTGGGGCGTCTTCCCGGCACTCTGTAGACTGTCAGCTAGCTTTGATGGCCTTCCTGGCTGATTCCCTGTGCTGCTCAGAGATCCACTATCCAGCTGGGTTGAGGGCCACTGCGCATGCGTGGTGACAGGCTTTGCACCTGTTTAAATGCGCAAGGACAGTTATAGGTCTTGTTCACGCTCAGAAGCGCTATCGGGGAGGCACACAGCTAGGACAGCGCATGCACAGTAGTGCGGTACTAATCTTAGTTGCTGCTTTAGCAGGATTGACAGCGGTACAACAGAGGGGACCGGGAGGGCATCGAGGGAGCTGACAGATTACAAGGGGCTGATGAGTAAAAATCCATTTGTCCCCTTTGAGACAGGTTTACCTTAAAGGGAACCTGTACTGAGTAAAATTATTTAAAATAAACACATGAGGTAACTTCAAATGAACATGAAATAGTTACCTTGCCATCAGTTCCTCTCAGAAGCTCACCATTTTCTTCTGACAATGATCCTTCCCAGTTCTGACAACATTTTGTCAGAACTGAAATATATCAGTTGCTGTCAGTTATACAGTGGCTTGCAAAAGTATTCGGCCCCCATGAAGTTTTCCACATTTTGTCACATTACTGCCTCAAACATGAATCAATTTTATTGGAATGCCACGTGAAAGACCAATACAAAGTTGTGTACAGGTGAGAAGTGGAACAAAAATCATACATTATTCCAAACATTTTTTACAAATCCATAACTGCAAAGTGGGGTGTGTGCGTAATTATTCAGCCCCGAGTCAATACTTTGGCAGCTGTAATTGCAGCAAAAGGTGGTTCTACAGTCTTTTAGGGTATTTCTCTACCAGCTTTGTACATCTAGAGACTGAAATCCTTGCCCATTCTTCTTTGCAAAACAGCTCCTGCTCAGTCAGATTAGATGGACAGCGTTTGTGAACAGCAGTTTTCAGATCTTGCCACAGATTCTCGATTAGATTTAGATATGGACTTTGACTGGGCCATTCTAACACATGGATATGTTTTGTTTTAAACCATTCAATTGTTGCCCTGGCTTTATGTTTAGGGTTATTGTCCTCCTGGAAGGCCCCAGTCTTGCAGACTCCAAGAGGTTTTCTTCCAAGATTGCCCTGTATTTGGCTTCTTCCATCTTCCCATCAACTTTGACCAGCTTCCCTGTCCCTGCTGAAGAGAAGCAACCCCAGAGCATGATGCTGCCACCACCATATTTGACAGTGGGGATGGTGTGTTCAGAGTGATGTGCAGTGTTAGTTTTCCGCCACACAGCATTTTGCATTTTGGCCAAAAAGTTCCATTTTGGTCTCATCCGACCAGAGCACCTTCTTCCACATATTTGCTGCGTCCCCCACATGGCTTGTGGCAAACTGCAAACGGGACTTCTTATGCTTTTTATGTTAAAAATGGCTTTCTTCTTGTCACTCCTCCATAAGAGCCAACTTTGTGCAGTGCATGACTAATAGTTGTCCTATGGACAGATTCCCCAACCTGAGCTGTAGATCTCTGTAGCTCGTCCAGAGTCACCATGGGCCTCTTGACTGCATTTCTGATCAGCGCTCTCCTTGAGTTTAGGTACATGGCCTTGTCTTGGTTGGTTTACAGTTGTGCCATACTCCTTCCATTTCTGAATGATCGCTTGAACAGTGCTTCGTGGGATGTTCAAGGCTTTGGAAATCTTTTTGTAGCTTAAGCCTGCTTTAAATTTCTCAATAACTTTATCCCTGACCTGTCTTGTGTGTTCTTTGGACTTTACGGTGTTGTTGCTCCCAATATTCTTTTAGACAACCTCTGAGGCCATCACAGAGCAGCTGTATCTGTACTGACATTAGATTACACACAGGTGCACTCAGGGGTCTAGTCCTGGGAAAAGAAGTGAGTGGACTCACCCGGAGAATTCCTGCGCCGCGCGCAGAAAAACGGGTGTGGTCAAGCAACCCGTGGGCGTGGTCATGGGTGGGGCCAAATATACATGACCTTAGCAGTGATGTAAAAGGTCTGCCGAGGAAGTTGAGCTCTGCCGTAGTGTATCCCCAAAAAATAGATGTAATCTGACAGCATTTCACCAAAAAGACACATAATCTGGTAGAAGTTCCTCCAAAATACAGATAATATGGAAGTGGTTCCCCCAAAATGGACAATGTGGCAGCAGCAGTTCCACCAACATACACATAATTTGGAAGCAGTTCCCCAAAATACGCGAAACCTGGCAGTGGATCACCCAAAATACACGTAACACCCAAAGGACATATAATCTGGCAGTAGTGGTCCCCCAAACATACACAATCTGGCAGCAGTTCCCTAAAATACACGTAATTTGGCAGCAGCCGTTCCCCTAACATACACATAATTTGGCAGCTGTTCCCCAAAATACATAACAACGGTTCCACAAAAATGCAGATAATCTGACAGCAGTTCCCCCAAAGTAGGTACCCCCAGGTAGCCAGGTCTATAGGTGTCCCCAGTATAAGTAGCCATGAGTATAGTAGTCCCCAGTATATGTAGCCAGAGGTATAGTTGCCTAGTATATGTAGCCAGGGGTATATGTGCCCAGTATATGTAGCCAGTGGGATATGTGCCCAGTATATGTAGTCAGGGGTATATGTGCCCAGTATATATAGCCAGGGGTATATGTGCCCAGTATATATAGCCAGGGGTATATGTGCCCAGTATATGTAGCCAGGGGTATATATACCCAGTATTTGTGACCAGGGGTTTATATGCCCAGTATATGTAGCCAGGGGTATATATGCCCAGTATATGTTGCCAGGGGTATATGTGCCCAGTATATGTAGCCAGGGGTATATGTCCCCAGTATATGTAGGCAGGGGTATATGTCCCCAGTATATGTAGGCAGGTGTATATGTCCCCAGTATAGGTAGGCAGGTGTGTATGTCCCCAGTATAGGTAGGCAGGTGTATATGTCCCAGTATAGGTAAGCAGGTGTATATGTCCCCAGTATAGGTAGGCAGGGGTATATGTCCCCAGTATATGTAGGCAGGTGTATATGTCCCCAGTATATGTAGGCAGGTGTATAGGTCCCCAGTATATGTAGGCAGGTGTATAGGTCCCCAGTATATGTAGGCAGGTGTATAGGTCCCCAGTATATGTAGGCAAGTGTATAGGTCCCCAGTATATGTAGGCAGGTGTATAGGTCCCCAGTATATGTAGGCAGGGGTATATGTGCCCAGGTTACCCAGGTGTGCCCCCAGCCCCCCACCCGGAGGGAGCAGAGCAGAGAAGGTGAGCTATGGGGACAGTGGGGATGGGCGTACATCTCCCCCTCCCATCCCTCACCTTTGTGCTCCCCTTCCTGCCTCTCTCCCCTCCAGCGTTGTTAAGTGTCGGGCCGGCGGCGAAAGTGGGCGGAGACTTACCTCGTTTCAGCCGCAAGGGACACTCTGCTCTGTGTGCGGCTAGTCTGGTCTTCTAGCCGCACACAGAGCGGAGCGTCCCTTGCGGCTGGAAGAAGGCGGAAAGTCTCCGCCCACTTTCGCCGCCGGCCCGACACTTAACAACGCTGGAGGGGAGAGAGGCAGGAAGGGGAGCACAAAGGTGAGGGATGGGGGGGGGGAGATGTCCGCCCATCCCCACTGTCCCCATAGCTCGCCTTCTCTGCTCTGCTCCCTCCACACAAGCCAGGGTGAACGGCGTTCACTCTGAAGAAAAAGTGGGGGAACGCCGTTCACCCGCGTCCACTCAGGACTAGACCCCTGGGTGCACTCTATTTAGTCATTAGCACTCATCAGGCAATGTCTATGGGTAACTGACTGCACTCAGACCTAAGGGGGCCGAATAATTACGCACACCCCACTTTGCAGTTATTCATTTGTAAAAAATGTTTTGAATGATGTATGATTTTCGTTCCACTTCTCATGTGTACACCACTTTGTATTGGTCTTTCATGTGGAATTCCAATAAAATTGATTCATGTTTGTGGCAGTAATATGACAAAATGTGGAAAACTTCAAGGGGGCCGAATACTTTTGCAAGCCACTGTATATCAGCAGCTGTCAGTTATAGCTGAGTGGACAACTGATGTGGCCGGTAATGTCCATGTTTCCCTATGGCTCAAGTGGGCGATGTTACAGTTTAACTGTGTGCTGACCAGAAAGCTGTTATGGGGTAATGGCCATTTTCAAAATTTAGGACGGAGAATTCCATTAATCACAGTGGACAAACAGGACGCAGGAGAGGAGAAAGAGATTGAGGAGTAGACTACATGGGAGGTAAGTATGACCTGTGTATGTTTATTTTGACTTTTAATTTTC
This sequence comes from Hyperolius riggenbachi, assembly GCF_040937935.1. NCBI lineage: Eukaryota > Metazoa > Chordata > Amphibia > Anura > Hyperoliidae > Hyperolius > Hyperolius riggenbachi. The sequence continues at coordinate 72,885,186 of NC_090649.1, read as the reverse complement.
AGTTTAGGTTTTCTTTAAAGGAGTCTTCAGGCAACACCCCCCCCCCCCCTTCCCCTCTCCCGCTCTACTTACCCAAGGCTTCCTTCAGCCCCTTGCAGCTGACTCGTCCAAAGCCGCAGCTCCGGGCTTAGCTGTTCGGCCCGTGGTCCCCGCCGGTGCAGAGGCCGACCTCCTCTAGTGCGCCTGCGCTAGCGTCGCTGTCAATCAAGTCCACGTTGTCCGCAGTGTACTGCCTTTTATGTATAAAAGGCACAAAAAGACAGAAGTCAGTTCCCCGTGGCTGTGCTTGTCTCGGGTGTCTGTAGACTGGAAGACATGTGACCTTTGTATGAACGCGGCGCAGTGTGCGAGGGACGCAAGTCATCACCAGCATAAGAGAGCATCCTCTGATTTTTATTTTCGTGACATTTATGGAACAAGCCCTTTAAACAGCTTTTTTTTATATTGCCTCTCTTTGTGGCTTTGAATTTTATTCAAGCTTATTTTTATAGCCTGTTGATCAAACAAAACAAGTCAGTCAATTATTGTCGAGGAAACTCAGAACATTGTGTCATCGTGCAAACACAGACAAAGTCACACAGGAAGCAGGAAGCTATGGCATGTATCAACCGCGGCTCAAGTTTTCATTCCATCCCCGAACAAGCAGATCTAGCTACCAAGTCTTTCCTCTTTTCATTTTCTTGTTTCAAAGTGAACTTAGTCCCACTCCGTAGAATAGTAGGGCAGCATCAGAGCATCTTTATGTTTATTCTCTACAACACACCAGCAGCTCTCCCCTTTTCATGGGCCTTTCTTGACACCCTGATGACACAGCTTTTACCCATGTGAGCTGTGGGGAACCAGTAAAATCATGGAGCAAGCAGACCACTACACATTGGGCTTGATTCACTAAGACAAATACAGTATCATGCCTTATTAGAGTTAACACACCTTATCAGAGTAGCATAGTGAGCGCTACAAACTTATGCCTGCTAATTGGCAATGAAGAGAGCTCCACTCATCCTGCCCTGAGCCCCTGCGGGTCCATTCACTTGAAAGGACATTATCCCCGCACGTTGATTGGCTCAATAGGCTGCCTGTCACTTGACAGGAAACTTGACAGACAGCCTATTGGGCCAATCAAAGTGTGCTATTGAGGACGGGACCATGAAGAAATATACGCGTGGCCAGGCCTGCGCGGGTGCAGAAAGCCCGCCGACACCCTGTCAGCGAAAACGAAACTAGCTGGTGGCGGGGGACCGGAGGCTCCGTGAGTGACGGCGAGGGCACAGGATGGCTGGAGGGGGCAGGTAGAAGCCCCAGGTGAGTAAAACTGATTTTTTATTCCTGGCTTAAGTGTCCCTTTAAGCTTACTAGTCCAAGGGAGAAGTAACTGTTTTTATGGTTGCTTAACCTCCCTGGCGATACGCAGATGCAGTGGCTGCGTCCGCGGGAGGGATTTTTTTAAAATAAAAAATGTTTTTTATTTGTTAGCTAGCACTAGGCTAGCTAACTATGTGTCCCAAGCCCCCGCCACTTCTCTGAGCTCCCCGATCGCCGCCGGCTATATTTACCCGTCCGCGATCCCCCGAGAGCAGCAGCTTCTCCATTCAGCTTCACTCGTCGCTATGACGACGATCGGACATGACGTCATCGACGTCATGCGCAGTCCCAATCCTCTCCATAGCAAAGCCTCGAGCTGATTGGGAGGCTGCGCCATCGAGGGATCCCTGGGGGGTACGTATAATGGGGGAAATCCGTGGGGACCAGAGGGACTTGGGCTACATGATTAGTTAGCAAATCACTAGCTTAACAAAATAAAACACTTTTTAATTAAAAAAAATCCTCCCGGGGCCATGTGATCCCCTGGGGCGGCTAGCCCGACCTACCGCCAGGGAGGTTAACAACTTCTCCACTAAGAGTTTTTCCCCTTAAAAACCAGAGAAAATGTTCACATTTCACGCTCCTCCTTTTCATTCACCAATAGCTTTATTGCTACTTATCACAGCTAAATGATTTAGACATTGGGCTTCCTTGAAGTGGTACATTTTCTAAGAATTATTTTCTTTTATTTGCATTTTAAAGGAAGAAGAAAAAAATTGTAAAAATAGTCATTTTTTACTTTTTTTAGCTATTAATTTTTTTAAATTAAACACACATGAGAGAAAAAAAAACCCACACATTTTACTTGCCCATTTGTCCCGGTTATTACAACCTTCAAATTACGTCATAGTTACATAATACTATTGTCCTTAGTACAATGTATGGAGACAATACTTTATTTGGAAGTAAAGGTGTTTTTTCCCCCTTTTGTGTTTCTTTTTACTATATAAATAATTATGAGCCCTTATTTGCAAAAAATAACAGTAATTTACTCTAATGATGTAAATAATAAAAAAAAAAAAGCTGAGTATACATTTTTAAAAAACGTTTTTTGTTGCCTTTGTCAGAGCAGAAAGAAAGGGAAATTCTGCCAGCTGATGACACAGAAAGCAATAAAATCCCAAAAGGAGATTCTACATTTCCGGTCCCTGCAGATCGCATCCGTTTTTTCAATTTGAGACCAAAATACTTTTGGGATTTAAAGGCATAGGGCTCAATCATTTCTTTAGGTTTTACTCACTAAGGTTGTACTAAAATACTTACTGGAGAAGCAAGAAGCTTTTAATCAGGATGATACCAAAACTTCTTGCTTTTACTGATGGCTAACACCGTACAATACTCTACTGCTACTAAAATACTCACAACATCTCATGCCTCCCGTATGTGTGAGCCTTCTATACCTCTGACAGCCTCCATGGGGGCTGGGCAGACCAAAGTCCCTGCATCATTTCTGGCAGGTGAAAAGCTGCTGGTAATCTGGATCCACTCAGCCTGCTGTCACTGGTATTAATCAGCCATGAAGGCAACTGCATGGCATTCCCAGAATCCGATGAAGCTTGACTTCCCTTCCTGAGATCCTGGTGGCTTTCCAGAATACCAGGTCCTACAGCTGGGGTGGTGTGGTGGCCAAATGTAGCATCCCCCGCTAAAACCATATACTTGCCTTTAGTTTTTGCTAAGGAAGACAAAAGCGTATATTTTAATTTTTACTCTAGATTGTATAAATAAATATATACTAAATATTTATAAAGGGCTAAAAGGATTCAAAGGGCCTTAAAGAGAAACTCCAACCTAGAATTGAACTTTATCCCTATCAGTAGCTGATACCCCTTTTACATGATAAATAAAATGGTTTTCACAAACAGACCATCAGGAGGCGCTGTATGACTGATTTTGTGCTGAAATCCCTCCCACAAGAAGCTCTGAGTACCGCGGTACTATGGGCAAACTGCCACAATGTAACAATGTTCACAGACAGGAATTAGCTGTTTACAGCTGTCTGTAACAGCCAAAACAGCTAGCAGCAGCTACATAACCTGCCCGCAGTAAAAATGTCACCATGTAATAAATGTCAGAATGTAAATCGTGGAGAGGAAAGATTTTACAATGAGCAAACATTGACTAAATCATTTATACATAATTATGGTAAAAAATGAAGCACATTTTTTACTACATTATTTTCACTGGAGTTCCTCTTTAAAGGGAAGGTCCGACCGTCCGAGTATCTGAAAATTAAAAATCTATTTACCACGGGCTTCCACCAGCCCCTGGCAGCCGTCCTCTGCTCTTCGCCGCAGCTCTGATGGCTCCTGTTCCCCTTCGGTGTAGATGGTGACCTCGCCAGGTTGGCATCTGTTTGCACTTCACCATGCAGCTCACTGAGTTGCACTGATGTCATCCGGACTGTACTGCGAAGGTACAGAACTACTGCGTCTGTGCAGTACAGTCCGGATGACGGCAGCGTGACTCTGAGAGCTGCTTGCGCAGGCGCAAGGGACATCTTGCACCGGAGGGCTCCCCGGGCCACCAGCGGGGAGCGGCGCTGTGGTGAGGACACAGGACATCTGGCAGGGGCTGGAGGAAACCCCAGGTAAGTGGTTTTTTTTTTATTTTTCAGTGCTCTGATGTGTACTTTAAGAAGATACACTGAAATGTAGCAGCACGGTGGCGTAGTGGATACAGCGCTGGGTTCCCTGTTTGTATCCCAGCCAGGGCACTACCTGCAAGGAGTTTGTATGTTCTCCCCGTGTCTGTGTGGGTTTCCACCAGTCACTCAGATTTCCTCCCACCTCCCAAAAACATACAATTGTTTTCCCCCTAAATTTGCCATAGACTAATCCCTACCATGGTCATGGTTATTATAGATTGTGAGCTTCTCCGAGGGACAGTTAGAGACAAGACTATATAAAAAATATACTCTGAACATGATGTTGGTGCTACTGCTATATAAATAATAATGTAGCAGTTCCCACTTAAAGAAGAACTGTGACCAAGGATTGATCTTCATCCCAATTAGTAGCTGATACCCACTTTCCCATGATAATCTTTCCCTTTATAGATATATATGGCAGCCAGGGGAGGACTGGGACCTTTTGACCTGGGGGGAAAACACAAACTAGAGGCCCGTTTTCAGCGCAGCCCCAGCCCAAATGACATCACACACGTGCCCCACGTGCTATATGCTGGTAGTCACGTGGGAAATACAGCAATGACACTCATAGGACAGCGTGACAGGTAAAGTATAAATGCACTGGCACCGGGGGGCACATAATACATTTTGAGTTGAGTCACGGTTTCTATCTCTTACACAAGTCCTGCAAGCAGCCCTTCTGGAGTCTAGGGACTGTCTGCAAGCAGCCCTTCTGGAGTCTAGGGACTGTCGAAAACTTTTCAACCTAGACAATATCTTATGTAGCTATGCACATGCAGTGAACAATGGTGAGAGACCGGACAGATTTTTTTCCCACGGACCCTGCAGGCAAGCCTCTGCTCTGTATCATGTTGTGTAAATTTACTAGCTTGCCCGCCCTGCAATTGCTCTGTAACCGGGTGTTTATTTCCCTCATTCAGCCTAGTGTTTCACATTGCCTTATACAAAAACCAAAATTCACCAGGCACAGTGCCAGCCCTAAATCATTCAATAAGAGGCAGCCTGGGGGGAAATCTCCCCCCTTCCCCCCTGGCCAGTCCTTCCCTGATGGCAGCCTCCATAACCCTTTCACTTTATTAGAATTACAGCTAGGTTTCATTTTTCCAGCTGCTACCCTCTTTCCACCTTGTCCCCTGACCCGCCCTGTAGCTGAACACTGTAGGTAGGTCCAGTCTCAGGCCAGCACTGCCCTCTACCTACCAAATCCTACAGTGTTTCATCTTCCTTGAAATGTAGTCCTGCCCCCTCCACAGGAAATATCTGGATGGAGGAACTATTTTATGTTGTATTTGGTAAAGTGTCTCTCCCTGGGAGCTCCTCTTCCGCTGGGCGTAAACTGATGGAGCATCAGGCAATTTTTTTCCTACTTTAATCATTCAGAATCCCAGTGAATATAGGCTTCCATTGTAACATCATTATAGGCAATTACAGACTCATTGAAAACATAGGTACAGTATTTCACAAAAGTGAGTACACCGCTCAAATTTTTATAAATATTTTATCTTTTTATGGGACAACACTTAAGATATGACACTTCCTAATACAATATGAAGTACCTTAGTGTGTCTTGCCAACAGTGAAGCATGCTGGTGGGAGTGTCATGGCTTGGAGCTACATGAGTGCTGTTGGCACTGGGGAGCTACAGTTCATTGAGGAAACCATGTATGCCAGCATGTACTGTGACATACCAAAGCAGAGCATGATCCCCACACCTTTGGATACTTAGCTCCAGGGCACTATTCTAACATAATAATGACCCCAAACACACTTTCAAGGCGACCACTGCCTTGCTAAAGAAATGGAGAGTAAAGAGTATACTCACTATGCGATTTTGCAGTTGATTTTTTTGATGACCGGCGATTTTTTAAATGACGAGCAATCGTTCCTGCAATCTTGCGACATGAGTATAGGCGCCTGTCACGGTGGTTTGGATATTTAAGATTCCCGAACTACCGCGATCGCTTGACTTCCCATTCGCATCCGTCTTGTGATGTTGTGCATACCCGCCGGCCAGAAGATGGATCGTGCATCGCTCGTCGTCAGGGAGACGTCACTGGATCCATATTGCTCCGTCGGGTGGTGTGTATTTAACTTAAAGGTGCTGGAGCAGCCAAGCAGATCTTCCAACCTAAACCCTATTGAGCATCTGTGGGACATCCTCAAACAGAAGGTGGTGGAGCGCATAGTATTATCATCCACCAGCTTCATCATGGAGAAATGGAAGAAGATTCTGGTGGGCAACTCAAATACTTTGAGTGAACTCCATGCCCTAGACCAGGCATGGACAAACTTGGCCCTCCAGCTGTTGAGGAACTACAAGTCCCACAATGCATTGCAGGAGTCTGACAGCCACAGTCCTGACTCATAAAGGCAAATGCATTGTGGGATTTGTAATTCCTTAACAGCTGGAGGGCCAAGTTTGCCCATGCCTGCCCTAGACAGTTAAGGCAGTGCTTATAAATAATGGTGGACGCACAAAATATTGACAGTTTGAGGTGTACTCAGTTTTGTTTAAAGAGACAAATCATTATATCATATTTTTTTTCCCACTTCAGTGTATGTGTAGTGCAGCTAAGAAATAAAACATTAGGAGCAGAGACATAAGTCAAATATTGTTTCCAGTACAGGAAGAGTTATGAAACTCCACTTGTTATCTATGCAAAATTGCAGAGTTCTGTCTTCTGAAGCTTGTTATCTCAACTGTCAGTCACTGTATTTTCTTTTTCTCTCTAGAGGACATACAAGCTGTACACTGACTACTTTGCATTGTATCGGGATCCCATGAAAAGATATAATAAAATATTTACAAAAATGTGACTGGCATACCTACTTCTGTGAGATACTGTTATTTCTGCTAATTTTTTGAACTGTTCAAGTTTTCTGTGTTGGAGAAAAGTTTCCCTTTGAACACAATTACTTTCCAGAAAAATGAAACCAGAATCTGTTGGAGCGGCTATAATTCTTTCCAGCTTTCAAGCGGCCAGATGAGAGTTTTGGAGAAATGACGCGATGATTGGAAAAGAATGTCGGGAGCAGGAAACGAGGGGTTAGAGGAGGAGCTGACGTAAGCAGATCCTTCCAGAGAAATAGTAGCGTTTGTTTGCTTTGGTAAAGTTACATGAAGCCCACACTATGGATGGTGAGTCACCACCAGTCTGGGCTCTGCATTTCAGATTGCACAATAAGCTGCCTAATGGTTATATGAAAACAAAACAATTTCCAGTAATATGGGGCCATTTAAGCATCAGAAGTTGGGTGATATGTGGGTCATGTTGCAGTAGCAAAGCTGGGCCTCTGCAAAGACAATGCTCGGTGTGCTTGTTCTGGTGATGCAATAGGATGTGACTCAGTAAAGACATTGTTGTAGTATGATAAAATATTTGGGGTTAGCTAGTGGTTTTAGTGAATGAATAAAGTTAAAAACATTGGTTACAGATTTCCAAGGGTAGCTGGCATGCAGAAATGAATCAATGCCGCTCTAGGGATGTCAGTTGCCTCTTAAAGGAATCGTCAGGCAAAAAATAAAAAAATAAGCATTACTCACCTGGGGCTTTTTCCAGCCCCTTGCAGCAGACTGTCCCACGCTGTCCCCTCTATGCTGCCGTCCCGGACTCCTCGCACGGTGCAGAGGATGACCTCGAGGTCGTCCTTACTGCGCCTGGGTGAAGCACCACTGTCAATCATGGCCACGTTGTCCATGGCACACTTCACAGACGTAGTAGTTCTGTGCCTGCGCAGTGCACCGCGGACAACGTGACCATGATTGACAGCGGCGCTTCATGCAGGCGCAGTAAAGATGACCTCGAGGTCGTCATCTGCACCGTGCGCGGAGCCTGGGACAGCGGCAGACCGGCCAGCATGGGACAGTCGGCTGCAAGGGGCTGGAGAAAGCCCTAGGTGAGTAACGCTGATTTTTTTTATTTTTTGCCTGACAATTGATCCAACTTGACAAAGTGGGGCCCATCCAATTTACATTTTCTACTAAGTTTTTTCCTGGGAGATAATTTTTTATCTTCTGTTTAAAATATTTTTTGCACTCTGCAATTGAAAAAGTACCACAGTGTACTAAAGTCAGCTGAGAAGGTCCAGAGGTACTGCCTCTGCCTGTAAAGCAGGAGGTCATGAGTTTGACTCCCAAGTCAGGAATAAAAAAAATGAAATGAATAAGTACTGTCAAAATTATGCTGAGTATTTTCTTGCTTGCTGGTGGCGTAAAAAAGGGTTTTTATTTAGAATGTGAAAATATCACCTAAGAGTAAACAAGAACTGCTTCGGGCTCAGTTTCTGATACAATTCAGTTTGTATTGTCTTCAGGTTTACCTGTTTCCTTTCTTTCGCTTACATAAAAGGCTGTAGCAGTGATTGGGGAGTACTCTTCATTTTGGCAACATTGTTTCTGAACAGTCTTCTGGGTCCAGTTTTAGAAAATATTTCTCTCCTCATACTAACAATTTCTCCAAGAGTATCAAAACACTGTAGGAGGCGCCCTTAATCTCGATATAACATATATAACCAACTCATAGGTAAGTATAGTGTGTCTTACCTGTTATGAAGGCTCGTACACACGTAAATCATAAAATTGGGTTTATTATAGCACAATGGATAGACAACGCGTTTCGCGACTACAAGTCGCTTCCTCAGGTCAAATAGAGTGCTTGAAGAAAAAGAACAGGGATGGCGCTCAGACAAATACACTTCACTTCACGTATAAAAACAATTAAAACAAAAATCCAGCGTCATATATAACAGTTCATGTAAAAGTTCCCATGCTTAACAGTCGTATATAACACATATGGCATTTAAATACATTCATCGTCCCTAGTAACTAAAATCATAAATAAATACATAAAGATCTGTCCAACAAACTTCATCAACAAAATTTTTTAAACAAGTGAGCTCGATTACATTCAAAAGGTAATTCATATTATATTCCTGTACATTTGCTAAACTATACATAGTGCAATATCACATAACCGGGATGGAATAGTGGGATCTATATTTCTATCAATGCAGCGTATTGCAGAGGGTTAATCTACATAGATCAAAAATCAACCGTACTACTTTAGTCTGCAGTTAAAAATTATAAGGGAGAGCTTATAAAATTACTTAATAAATCATTCCCCATTGCATAAGATAGGGATTTGCAAAAGTTACAAAAACTGACCATAGTGGAAGACAGGTGTATATACTGGGGTATTTACATTCATTCTCGACCCCCGTAGTTACAATAGGCCGTCAGTACAGTAAGGGGGACGGAGAGGAGGACCTCAAAGTGAGAAGCTGAGGTGGCTTACCTGTTAGCCAAAGAGTGTACAGCGTGGGCGCCATATGCGCGCTCCGTTGTGAGGCTCTTTAAAAACAAAACAAATGGTTGCAACGCGCCTGTGGGCGCGGAAGTCCGGGATTCCCATGACGTCACTTCCGTCGGAAGTGCGTCATGTGTACGTGGAGTAGCCCGGGCAGCGGCCATCTTAGGTGGGGCAGCTATTCCCACAGACCAGAGGGGTATGATAGGAGCGGCCATCTTGTGTGTGGCGCATATGCCTCGGTTGTCTACAAAATGTAAACAGCGGCCATTTTTGGTGTAGCCATCCTATCTGGGTGGCCATATTAGTGTAGTACATGCAAAATTCTAATTCTATACTTCTGAACCCGGAGAAAACTTATTACATAATTCACTGTATTTATATAGGAGATAAGGAAATGTTAATATTAATTATTAATTATTATTATTATTATTATTAATGGTAATGTTTTAGGTGTACAGGATCAAAAAAACGGGCATCATTTCCCCCCCCCCTTTTCTCTCCCCCCCCCCCCCCCCTTGCCCACGTTTGAATCTTCTTACATGCTGACATGGATAAATTACTATTGTAACGTGTTACCTTGGTTATGTATATTGTATAGTTATTATTATTTTTTGCCTTCTATGCAATTTCCTACGTTAAACTTCTAGGAATAAGATCATAATTCATTTTAACCATCAACAAGTTCTACAGATTTTCCCTAAGGGTCTTACTGTCCTGGTTTTTCTTGGTTTTTTAATTTAATCTCCCATACCTGATCATTTCCTTATCTCCTATATAAATACAGTGAATTATGTAATAAGTTTTCTCCGGGACGATGAATGTATTTAAATGCCATATGTGTTATATACGACTGTTAAGCATGGGAACTTTTACATGAACTGTTATATATGACGCTGGATTTTTGTTTTAATTGTTTTTATACGTGAAGTGAAGTGTATTTGTCTGAGCGCCATCCCTGTTCTTTTTCTTCAAGCACTCTATTTGACCTGAGGAAGCGACTTGTAGTCGCGAAACGCGTTGTCTATCCATTGTGCTATAATAAACCCAATTTTATGATTTACGTGTGTACGAGCCTTCATAACAGGTAAGACACACTATACTTACCTATGAGTTGGTTATATATGTTATATCGAGATTAAGGGCGCCTCCTACAGTGTTTTGATACCCATTTACACCCCACTAAGTGGGGTTATACTTACTGTAAGCCTATTATAGTAGTACTTTTTGGGAGCAGCGACCGGACAAGGCCGAGTGGAGACGGTACTTCTCCACATGTTCTGACGGTGGTTGCTGAAATAGCAACCCAGACTTGTGAGTATATATATATTTTTTCATCAGTAGAGTATCTCACTCAACGATAATACACGATATCGGGCTCCCGGTGTCCCTGTGTTTTTTATCTATACTAGTTGTACTAATTTCTCCAAGAGGAGGCTATTAGCCTTCACCGCAAAACTGCACCTATTCTTAAAGCAGACCTGAACTGAAAATTAAAAGTCAAAATAATTACACACATGTCATACTTACCTTGTGTAGTCTACTCATCCATCTCTTTCTCCTCTCCTTGATCCCGTTTGTCCACTGTGATCGATGGAATTCTGCATCCTCCATTTTAAGTATGTCCATTACTCCCTAACAGCTTCCGGGTCAGCACACTGTTAAACTAATATTGCTCACTTGAGCTATAGGCAAACATGGACATTACCTTGCTCATCAGTTGTCCTTTCAGTTATAACTGACAGCAACTGATTGCAACTATCTGATTGCAACAATTTTGTTGTTGCAGTCAGATAGTTATATATCAGGACCAGGTAAGCTTGATCAGTTACAAATATTTTTTCCCCAGAGATTAGGAAGGAGACAAGTGACTGATTGTGCGCACATTCCTGCTGATGCTACAAAGCATTGCATGTAATGATATATACTGGTACTTCTCTGTGATGTCTTCAGGCAATGAGTGACAACATGAAAAGGGTGATTTGTAGTTGGCTGAGGTCTGACAGGCTGGCCTAATTATTCGAGGTCCTGAGTCCATAGATCCAGAGGCAGTGACTGCAGCAGAAGAAGCCGAGAAGGAAATCTACACAGTGACCTTCCCAGGAATAATGGACAGCGGGGGTTGGGATCAAGGGTGAATAATTATTACACTTCTGGCGCCCTTCAAACATTGGCATTATTGTAATTATTGAATTGGATGAGGCATTAAAGGACCACTATTGTGAAAATCATAAAATTTAAAATGCTCTGCACAAGCTGTGTAGAAGTGCACTTCTTAATTTGCGTCAGTTTAGGAATAGATTTGCACTTTTCTTAATAGCGTGCGTTTGGCATGAATTTCTAATACTGCACTACAGTTAAGTAGGATTTAAGAATTTTCCTGTATGCATACAAATAAGAAGTACATTTCTTCCAGAGTAAAATGAGCCATAAATTACTTTTCTCCGATGTGGCTGTCATTTACAGCAGGTAGTAGAAATCTGACAGAACTGACAGGTGTTGGACTAGCCCCTCTCCTCAAGAGGGATTCTCACGGTTTTGTTTAGTTTCAGAAACACTTAGCGAAAAGCAGTTGCTCCTTCCAACTGGCAAAAAAAAAAGTGTGCAGCGAGCAGGGAGGCTGGCCAGCATCTTTGTATAAATATTTTTCAGGGAGTGTCTTTATAAAGAATAAAGGCCGCCATGCTGAGAATCCCCTATGGAGAGATGCATTAGTTCAAAACCTGTCTACTACTTACTGTAAGTGACAGCGACATAGGAGAAAAGTAACTCATGGCTCATTTTACTCTGGAAGAAACATACTTTTTTGTATATGTTAACATGTATTTTAAATTTTATCATTTTCTCGATAGTGGTCCTTTGACAAAAAAAAACCCCACAGAGGTTTAGAAATATTTTTGGTGTGTATGCCAAGTAATCTGAGGAATATTTTTACAGTAAATGTTACCACATTAGCCAACCAGAGTATGCCACTTAGAGCATACTTATTGTCACAACATCTGATTCCCCCCGTCGCAAACCCAAAGCATTCCGGAGTTCTGTGGCCACTCCCACCTGTGTTGCTGTGGACCGCCTCCAGCTTGGCGACTGCCTATCAGGCCATGGTTGCTGAGATGGGAGCAGGCCACAGAACTCCGATCCTCAAAAAAAAATTAAATATGTATATTCAACATTTTTTCGGCAGCGCTGTACAGAGTACATAGTCTTGTCACTAACTGTCCCTGAGAGGGGCTCACAGTCTAATCCCTACCATAGTCTTATGTGTATGTATTGTGTAGTGTATGTATCGTAGTATAGGTAGAGTGACCAGACGTCCCGGATTGCCCGGGACGCGTCCCGGATTCGGGGTCCGCTGTCCCAGGCTTAATGAGGTCCCGGGAAACGTCCCGCTTTCAGCAGCGGGACGTCCCGGCCTCGGGACTCTGGCCACTCTCTCCTCAATGAACTGGCAGCGGCGTCTATAGACGCCGTGCCAGTTCATTGCCTGCAGCCCCGCTCCAGCCTCCTCTTCCGGTGTCTGTTCCGACACCGGCAGAGCAGGGCTACGGCAAGATGGCTGCGGAAGCCCTGTACTAGAGACCTATTTGTGTCTCCAGCACAGGGCTTCGGGCGCCATCTTGCCGTAGCCCTGTCAGCGCGGGAGACTGCAGGAGAAGTAAGACGGTCCCAGGAGCAGCGCGCCAGAGGCCGGAGACTTCTGCCAGGTGAGTAAATCAATGCTTTCTTTTCCAGGTGAAATGTTTGCCCGCATTGTTTCTTTTCCAGGTGAAATGTTTGCCCGCATTGTTTCTTTTCCGGGTGAAATGTTTGCACGCATTGTTTCTTTTACAGGTGAAATGTTTGCCCGCATTGTTTCTTTTCCAGGTGAAATGTTTGCCCGCATTGTTTCTTTTCCAGGTGAAATGTTTGCCCGCATTGTTTCTTTTACAGGTGAAATGTTTGCCCGCATTGTTTCTTTTCCGGTGAAATGTTTGCCCGCATTGTTTCTTTTCCGGTGAAATGTTTGCCCGCATTGTTTCTTTTCCGGTGAAATGTTTGCCCGCAGTGCGTTTCTTTTCTGGTGAAATGTTTGCCCGCATTGCGTTTCTTTTCTGGTGAAATGTTTGCCCGCATTGCGTTTCTTTTCTGGTGAAATGTTTGCCCGCATTGCGTTTCTTTTCTGGTGAAATGTTTGCCCGCATTGCGTTTCTTTTCTGGTGAAATGTTTGCCCGCATTGCGTTTCTTTTCTGGTGAAATGTTTGCCCGCATTGCGTTTATTTTGTACTGACATGTTTGCCCGCATTGCGTTTATTTTGTACTGACATGTTTGCCCGCATTGCGTTTATTTTGTACTGACATGTTTGCCCGCATTGCGTTTACTTTGTACTGACATGTTTGCCCGCATTGCATTTATTTTATACTGACATGTTGCCCGCATTGCGGTTATTTTGTGCTGACATGTTGCCTATTGCGTTTATTTTCTGGTGTCCGGGGTAACCGTTACTGCATTTATTATTTAATGGTCATAGATGGCTATGTTTGCTGCTTTGTGGTTACGGTATACTATTAGCATCACACAGTTTCTGCACACCCATGATGCAAAGTCTCGTTTGTCCACATCATGGCGTAAACACTGCTTTCTTATGCCTCGCAGTTACATCATTACGTTAGCTCCGCCCATACAATGTCATGGCCACACCCATTTTTCGACGCAGCTCGCTGCGCGCGCCGCAGCCCCCCCAGTCTTCTGCGCTGCGCGCCCCTCAGTCCTCCCCACTTTTCGCCCCCCCACCCCCCTCCCCATCCCAGGTTGGACCCACAAAAATCTGGTCACTCTAGTAAAGGGGCAATTTAGGAAGAAGCCAATTAACTTATCTGTAGGTTTTTGGGATGTGGGAGGAAACCAGAGTGCCTGGAGGAAACCCACACAGACACAGAGAGAACATACAAACTCCATACAGATAGAGCCCTGGCTGGGATTTGAATCTGGGACTGGGACTGGGACCCGGCACTGCACGGCAAACAGGTGATCTATATTCCCATTCAATTGCCTAAACTACATTAGAGTACTATATCGAGGATGTTAATTGCATTTTTAAATACACTCGAGGTACTCTTCAAGAATGGTCCCTGTGGCTTTATATGGTTTCATATCCTTTGACCTGCAAACTTTGGGGCTTTATGTACACAATAAGGATTTTCAAGGGGGGGGGCCTGAAAGGTCTCCCTCAGCCATGCACAATACAGTATAATAATATGGTAGGACATCATGCTGGGCACACATAATGCAATTTCCCAACCGGCTGACAGGATCTGACAATTATTTCCTAAATATCCGATCTGCTCCCGGTCGACAACGGGATCAATCAGGGGAGCTGGGAAAAAGGGGCGCAGGCAGCTAGTGGACAAAAAGGGCGCCGCCATTCACTCCCATAATAAATAACGTTTAATGGGCGCAGAGCAGGAAAAAAGGGCGCCGGAGCTAAATAAAGTTTACAAACGGCGCCCGGAGCTAAATAAAGTTTACAAACGGCGCCCGGAGCTGTTTAATGATTTATAACTGAGCTTGTGTTCATTTACGTTTATAAAATGCACCCGTGCCGAATAACGTTTATGAAAATACTAAATATATTTATCTTATTTAAATAATTAAAACATTATTTAAAGTTTTATCCCTTACTGTTTTTAAAACATTATTCACAAAATAAAGCGATCAGTACGTAATGTAAATTGGAATATATTTTTTGCATCCATAATTAGTAAAACATTATTATCCACATAATAAAGGGGGGTCTTAGGTTTAGGCACCACCAGGGGGTCTTAGGTTTAGGCACTAACAGGGGGGTCTTAGGTTTAGGCACCACCAGGGGGGTCTTAGGTTTAGGCACCACCAGGGGGGTCTTAGGTTTAGGCACTAACAGGGGGGTCTTAGGTTTAGGCACCACCAGGGGGGGTCTTAGGTTTAGGCACCAACAGGGGGGTCTTAGGTTTAGGCACTAACAGGGGGGTCTTAGGTTTAGGCACCACCAGGGGGGTCTTAGGTTTAGGCACCAACAGGGGGGTCTTAGGTTTAGGCACCACCAGGGGGGTCTTAGGTTTAGGCACCAACAGGGGGGTCTTAGGTTTAGGCACCAACAGGGGGGTCTAGGGGTTAGGGATAGGTACAGGGAGGGTTCTGTGTAAGAGTAGGCTTAGGTATAGTTTTAGTAAAATTTTAGTAATAATTACTAATGTTTTACAACACTTATTACGAACGTACTTATATTTATATCATCGTTATAAAGAATATTTTCAGATTTTATTATAAGAACAAACCATAAATGAAGGTTATTCACAATAATATACAATTATAACAATTAAACATATATTATTGTTTTTTTAATAAAAGTAATTATAAGTTTAACTTTAGAAATAGGGAAGATTAACGTTTTCACAATTTCCAATTTTATAAACATTATTTAATGATTTATAATTTTGTTAAACTTTATTTGTAAACAAAATATAGCACACTATTTTTATAAACCCTATTAATGATTAATTATTATTTAGAGTTTACACCCCGCGCCTTTTTTGTCCAGGCGCCCTTTTTGTACGTACGCTCAATCAGGAGCAGTTTGGATACATGGATACAGATAATCAGGACAGCCGACATTACTAATGAAATGGAAAGTGAAGCTTTCACACAGCGGAGCACAGGGCTGTGCTCATACATGACTCTGTTAAGTTCCCCAGAGCTGCTCCATGCTCTGTACACACACTGCTGCTCCATTCTCTGTACACATGCTGCTGCTCCATGCTCTGTACACACGCTGCTGCTCCATGCTCTGTACACATGCTGCTGCTCCATCCAAAGTCAACTGTAGCAGGTAAAGAAAGGGGTTGGTGCTGTGAGCTGCAGGATGCCTGCAGACATTTTGGTGCCACAACTTGTGCCTGCCCGGTCTAAGGGGGGATTCTGGGTAGCTGTAATCCCCCCTGTGTTTGCCTATGAAAGCTGTATGGCAATTTGTAAACATGGGCCTAATTTGGAACTACTATGATGGTCAATAAGGGGCGGAGTTTAGGGCACCAGAAGACCTGTGGCTATGGGCCTCTGAGTTGTAAATCTAGCCCTGATCTCTTGTCTACGTCTTATAAAATCTTTATCTTCATACTTTGAAATTTGCTGGTTACCTTGTAGCATAGGTATTCATCTTTAGCAGAACACACAAAAGGCATAAACCAGAGTTTCTAGCAATAGAAAGCCCTTGAAGAATAGGTAGCGGGAGTGGTCATGTGACCAGTGAATTCTGTGTGACTTTGCTTAGAATTCCCAGAATGCCGCACTCTGCTGAGGGAGATGGCCAGCTCTTTATTTTTAGACTGCAGATAAATTATTTCCCCTCTGTTTCATTTCTCCATAAAGTCCTCACAGTGATTTGTGTGCAGCAAGATAAGCTGTAAGCGTTCAGCATTTTCTTAATCTACACGATAATACCAGTCCTAGCAGCCCTCTATTTCATCATGTCTGCAGGCCACAGTAATGTCATTGTGGGATGTGATATATGTATGTTGCTGGGTGGATGTAAATGTGTAATTGTGGAGCTGTTATCATACAATGCATGATCTATGTGTATTTTGTCTGTCTGTTGCTGGGTGTTGTACTGTGTGTGAACCATGTATGCATTTTGTACTTTTGTCACTGAATGTAATAATAGTACTGTGCTTGAACTATGTATATGTTTATGGCCCCCATTATTATCTGTATTGTAAGCTCGGTTTATACTAGATTGCAAAATGATTTTGCATTTTGTTTATTTGGCAATTTTTTTTAACCCTATGCTGTGTTCCTTTTTTTCTTTCTCTGCCTGAAAGAGTTAAATAACAGGTATGTAAGTGGCTGACTCAGACAGGAAGTGACTACAGTGTGACCATCACTGATAAGAAATTCTCCTTTTTATCTCTTTCTTGCTCTCATAAGCCATTTTCTGCTAGAAAAGTGTTTTATAGTTGGAATTTCTTATCAGTGAGGGTCACACTGTAGTCACTTCCTGTCTGAGTCAGCCACTTACATACCTGTTATTTAACTCTTTCAGAAAGAGAAAGAAAAAAGGGGCACAGCATAGTTATTTGTGTGCTTGGCACTGCACATACCCATGTCTATCTCATGTCACATGTCACTTCGGGTATCCCTTAAGAAATTGCACTTTGCAATTCTCTTTAGGGTTTGGGGGGGAATGTGAATTGCATAGACATAGTCTAATGTGTTCCTAGTTCGCAGCGAACCAGCGGTATTCGAAATTCGCATTCAACATGAAGTGTTTACAATTTTTTTTTTCCATAGACTTTAATGGCCACCGACTTTAGCGGTTAATAGCAAAGCTCCCTTACAAGCTAGAATCACTACATTTTTAGGGTATGTGGAGGGGAACAATGGCTACAAGAGGGAAAAAAATCAAAAAAGACCTTATAGTTTGAGAAAAACGATTTTAAAGTTTCATAAGAAAAAATTATAGATTTTAAAGTTTCATAAGAAAAAATTATACATTTGAATGCGGTACGACAGATAATGTAGCAAACCTAAAGGTAGTGTAAATTTACATATATCAAAAGATGAATGCTATAAATTAATTGCTACTTCCTCCTGGGGCTCCGGAGGTGGGGGAAGAGCCTCTTGTCCATGGATTGGACAAGGGCTCCAGGGGGGGAGGGGGGGGGGGAAAGGGGGGGCTTGGCAGTGGACCATGCGGGCTGGTACTGGTATAGCTCAGGGTGCAAAGCTCCACTCGGCCTGCATGGGGGACAAGGGGTTAAAGAGACTCGGGAGGGGGGACCCTACGTCTTTTTTTTTTATTATTTATTTATTTCCCACACTCTGAACATTAAAAAAAGTTTCAGAAAATGAAAAAAGTTGCCAGGGATCTTTATACAGCCATATTGCGGCTGTGTAGCGATCCCTGGCCAAAGCGTTGCAACTCCGGAGGGGTTTCCAGGGGGTCCATACTAACTGCGTATGGACACCCTGGAAACCCAGTCATGAAATTCATTGCTCTTTCTTTTGATATATGTAAATATACACTACCGTTAGGTTTGCTACATTATCTGTTATTTACTGCATTTAAATGTATACTTTTTTCCTATGAAACTTTAAAATTGAATTTCTCAAAAACTATAAGGTCTTTTTGAAAAAAAAATCCTCTTGTAACCACTGTCCCCCTCTACATACACCGAAAATTTTGTGTTTCTAAAACGTAAGGGGCTTTGCTATTAACCGGCAGTTAAGTCAGTGGCAATTCTCCTGCCATTGAAGTCTATGGAGATTCTCAGATTCACCAGAATCGCACATTTTTGGAGAGATTCAGATTCAAAATTCGAAAACTTAAAATTTGATATTCGGCCCATCACTAATAATTGCTTCATTCAGTTGTTGCATAGGCATGTTCATAGCTTCACATATGCTGTCTATACATCTTAGTCTCTGGCGTCCACTTCTTCTTTTACCCTCAATTTTTCCAAGCATCAAGGATTTCGCCAAAGAATCTGGTCTTCTCAATATGCGACCAAAGCAAAGTATTTGAGTTTTAACCACCCTGGCGGTCAGGGCGGCGGCGCAGCACATTTTTTACATTTTTTTATTTTTTAAATCATGTAGCTAGCCTAGCGCTAGCTACATGATAGCCGCTGTGCAGCGGCATCCCCCCACCCCTTCCGAACGCCTCCGGCGATCAGAGCAAACAGGAAATACCGTTCAGAACGGGATTTTCTGTTTGGCTTCCCCCGTCGCCATGGCGACGATCGGGATGACATCATCCACGTCATGGCGTCGGAGGGAGTCCCGATCCACCCCTTAGCGCTGCCTGGCGCTGATAGGCCAGGCTGCGCATGGGGTCTCGGGGGGGGGGGCGAGTAGCGGCGCATCGCGGTGAGCGGCGGCGATCGGTATAAACACGCAGCTAGCACAGTGCTAGCTGCGTGTTTAAAAAAAAAAATTATAAAAATCGGCCCACCAGGGCCAGAGCAATCCAGCGCGGCGGTCATGGATGAGCTGCGCTCGTCCATACCGCTAAGCTGTTTAATAGTTGTATAAGCCCTTCTAGTGAACACTCTTGCCTTATTTCTTTAAGTATTGACTGCTTACCCACAATGCATTTGCATTTATGAGTCATGACTGTGGCTGTCAGACTCCTGCAATGCATTGTGGGACTTGTAGTTCCGTAACAGCTGGAGGGCAACGTTTGCCCATGCCTGGCTTAGATCTTCTGGCAGTCCTACCATAGTCATAGTCTAATGTCCTATATTATTATTATTATTATGTATTTATATAGCACTGACATCTTCTGCAACACTTTACAGAGTACAACTAAGTGCCCTTAGAGGAGCTAACAATCGAATCCTACCATAGTCAGTCTAATGTCCTACCATATTATTAGTATGTATTTATATAGCACTGACATCTTCTGCAGTACTTTACCGAGTACATACACAGAGTCAGGAGATATGACTATAAGTTCCTCTGAGGATGTCATTTAATAACATATCAGCATCCCTAATAACTCTCCACTCCAGCCTATTTCTGGAGGCAACACACAATGGTCCATGCTAAGGCCTGGCACCAAAATCATAAAAAGTCAGACACCATTAGAGGAATGTGTGGAATGGGAACCTACATAAAGCCATCTATATCCCATCTAAGATAACCCCTGGCCTGACCCATGACTGATGTCCATGTTTACCCGGGCAGTAAATGGTCTCTATGGTTTATGGATTGTATTTGTTTTCAACTACAAATTGTGTCCTGTAGAAAAGGCTCCCTGACCTTTCACACCACTCCGAGTCCTAACGACCTCCTTGGTCTCCAGTTACCCTGCCATATATCTGTCTGAGCCGTTGTAATGTCTGATTGCGCTGCCCGGAAGCTCCCTTCCACACTGAGTAGCACGCATGCTCAGTGTGAAGTTAATGAAGCTGCTGGAGATAAGATACGAAATATCTCCGCTCCCACACCTCTTACACTCCCCAAATTTTCAGGGCAGGGAGGGGACCCCCCGAACGACCTCTATGCCAAATTGCAGCCCCCGAGCCCCGCTGGTTCAGGAGATAGATTACAGAAACCTATTTCGGGAACCAGCGGGTCTCGGGGGCTGCAATTTGGCATAGAGGTCGTTCGGGGGGTCCCCTCCCTACCCTAAAAATTTGGGGAGTGTAAGAGGTGTGGGAGCGGAGATATTTCGTATTTTATCTCCAGCAGCATCATTCTATAGGAAATGTGGCCGCACAGTCTCCTACTGCGCATGCGGGGCAGCACAAATCCACAGGCAGCGTAATCAGACACAACACCGTCACAACATGGTTCCAGCACCAGTCCTCTGTGCTCCATTGAGGGACACTGCTCTGACTCTTGTTTCCAAGGGTGGCTGAAGAGGCATATTAAGTAACGTATAAATTGCTGCTTGTTTAAGTTTATGGGAATAGTGTTTATAAGGAAGAGGGATCATGTGGCGGGACAGTAATAGCCATAGCCTAGTAAAACAGCTGAGAGAGAAGATGGAAGCTATAAAGTTGTTTATTTGTAAAACTCTAAAGGCTATCGATTTTGCACCCAATCAACCATCCATTTCGATCATTTTTTTGAATCAGAAGAAAATCTGTGCGGCAACATGTCCGCCCAATCAATGATTTGATTGATTTCGGGCTAACATAAGTCAAAATCCTCGATCAGACAAGTTGGTCTTGTGGCCAATCGGTTGCATGGAGGTAGCGGCATATGACATCACGATGACCAGTGTAGGCGACTGACCGCCACCATCATGCTAAGCGTTAAATGCCCCCCTCGGTGCCCAGGCTCTGTAAACTCTCACCTTTCCGCTAGTGTGACTCCTGGCCACTCCTTCACTGTCAACTCCACATCCACCGTTGCCGCGAGTGCCACGTTACAAACACGCCATGTTGTACAACACTTGTGATACCAGCTGACACAGGGTTAACAGCAGAAGAGTGGCTGGGAGTCACGCCCAAAGACGGGTGATAATTTTCAGGGCATGGGTGGGGGCCGAATTGGGTCATTCAACACTTGTGGCCAGGTAAGTGGTGGGGGCAGAATATATAATATCTACTCCTACTATACAGGACCTCGAGTAATGTAAACATAGGCTTGGGTACACTGTGTCGGGCATATTGCTCGCTGGCCTCAGGAGTCCCCCATGCTTAATTAATTTGATCAAATGGCTGCAAAACCTTTAGCTAGCTCTAGGCTAGCTAGTACATGTGTCCGGCACCCCCCGATCCCCTGCGATCCCCCCATTTATACATTACCCAGCCTGGATCTAGCGATAGCGCAGCCTCCCCGCACAGCTCCGGTCTCTCTATGGGGAGGATCGGGTTTGCGGATGACGTCATGTGCGATCCTCTCTATAGTGAAGACAGGAGCTGTGCGGGGAGGCTGCGCTGATTGCTGGATCCAGGCTGGGTAATGTATAAACGGAAGGGTCGGGGGCGATCGGGGGGTGCCGGACACGTGTACTAGCTAGCCTAGTGCTAGCTAAAGGTTTTGCAGCTATTTGATCAAATTAATTAAGCATGGGGACACAAACTAGCAAAACCTCCTGAGCGGCGTAACGCTCAGGAGGTTAACAAAACAAAAAAAGATGTTCCTGCTGTAGAGAACCTGATTATTATCATCTGCAGACAGTGAGTACTGATGGATGTGTTTGGCCTCTATACCTAGACCTGCAGCTCCATAATGAACCCAGCTGTTCCCTTGCTGTCACCCCATTGGCTGCATGCATTCCGTCACTGCCAGTAACTGCTGAGGAAGAGACTGAGGGGGAAACTACAAGGGGTTTTCATGCTGGCCAATGATAAGGCTTAAATAATGGAGTGAGGGTTAAATATTTACAAAAATCTGAGGATGATGGAGCTCTTCATGTCTCCTGATGAGGAGGTCAGTCACCATATGTCTCTCTGGAAGTGTAAATCACACCCAAGCCTGAACTCTCTGCAGGCAGCGTCCTGTTTCCTGCTCACTGCTGGGCTGTCTGTAACCCTTCCATAGACTGCATGGAAATCTCTGCATCACCTGCTGCTGGATTACGGTTCTGTCACTTTCAGATCTCTGGTCAGCCATACACACAATGATCTGTGACTACTTTGTCTGAAGGGTCTATCCAATTCCTTTTCGTTTAATGAACTGTTTTGTTGATCAGCCAAAGTGAATCTGAAGCGAACATTTTAAAAAATTAAAATAAAACACAAAGCAACAAACAGATACTTACCTAAGGAGAGACCTTCAGAGCCTTCCCATTCCTCTCCTCGTCCTCTCATTCCCCCGCAGGCTCCTTCATTTAAATCTCCCACTGCAGGAGGCTTCAGAAGTCTTCACAAGCCCGAGTGCTCGTGAAGATGGGCAGCTCTGTACTGCACACATGCAAGTGCGCAAGAGAGGGCACTCGCGAGTTATGGTATGGAGCGGCCCATCTTTGGGAGCCCCAGTGCTCCCAAAGCCTTCCAAAGCCCACCCGCTGCGAAAAAGAGCAGTCTCCGAACGATTGGTCAAAGACTGCTAACGGGGGAGCCAACAAAGGAACGATGGGACGAGGAGAGGAACGGGAAGGCTCGATGGGACTCAAAGCCTTCCCTCTCATTAAGTATGTTTTTTTTTTTTTTTCACTTCAGACTCCCTGTAAGTAATTCAAATCAATAGTTTTAAAGAGGAACTGTAACCCAGGATTGAACTTCATCCCAATCAGTAGCGGATACCCCCTTTCCCAATCTTTACCTTTTCTCAAATAGAGCATCAGAGATGTCTGTGTGGCTATTATTGTGGTGAAACCCCTCCCACAGTGTGATGTCAGGACATAGATGTTATTTCCCACAATGCAACAATGCTCCCACAGTGTGATGTCAGGACCTGTTTCCAACTGCCAAGCAAGGAATATCTCCCTCTGTGCATATGTACTGTATATCTATAAAAAACAACTGTTCAGCCTATCACATTGTTAGGGGGTGTGGTTTTAGATAATTGCAGTTGGTGCTGTCTGTCTTTTTTTTTCTTGTCTGCCAGTAGTAAAGATGATAACCTGCTGGCCGATTGTGGATCAAATAATATAAACAAATTACTTGGCAAATATAAATAATTTCTTGATCTCTCTTCTATTTTCAACTTCCCACTATGCAATGTATTGATTATTTTTTTCCCCTTTTCGCTACAGTTCCTTGTGTATTTTCATGTTACTGCATTCAGTTTGTGTGTAGGACTAGGAAGCAGCAAAAATAGGCAAGCAGAAGGTGGCCATACAATTATAGGTGGCCACCAGATTCGACAGGCATAGATTTTTAATAGGACATCAGAGGTGAAAATAAACCGAGGAGATCAACAGTTGTATCTATCCTCCTTCTCCTAAAAATATTTTTAGATATCCCGCAGTTTTATTTTCTATTTAAATCTGTTTTTTTATGTTTTTACTATTTCATTGTCTGTACTCAATAACACGTGTGTTAAAGTATGGCGGAGCTCCAATCTATTACCTATTGACCCTTTTTATCTCTTTCCTGCTCTCAGAAGCCATTTACAGACAGGAAAGTGTTTTATATCTGTAATTCTTTATCAGTGAAGGTTACAATATAGTCCGACCCAGTCCCGACCTGGACAGAAACTGCCACTTGTATACCTGATGTTTAACTTTGTCAGAGAAAGAAAAAAAGGAACACATCCTAGTTATTTGTGTGCCTGGCACTGTACATACATGTGTCTATCTCATTATGTCACATTTTACCTCAGTTGTCCTTAAATAGATTTCAGCATTATATCTATAAAAAATTTATCTAAAAGCTTTGCACTGTTCAGAGCACTGCAACGCAAGGTGGTGGCAGACTGAAGGCTAAGCCCATCTGGTCCAGTCCCATAGTAGAGCTGATGTAGCATAGATTGCTGAACAACCTAAAGCTGGACATGGAAGAAAGGTGTCAGAACATATAGAGCATCACAGTTTGCTGTGCAAGAGACCATGATGACCTCTGTCCACCACCAGAAACACCTACAATGGGGCACATAGGTAAAATAACCAAACCATGAAGCAACAGAGATAGGTGGTCTGGCCTAATGAATCTCATTTTCCTCATATCTCAAGCCGACTGAGTATGATGTGCTGGAAAAGCAATTCCAAACCATGGAGGCCTCACTTCACAACCTACATCCTGTTGCCAGTTACCACAGGACACCTTCACAGGTTGTCCATGCCATCGACAGATCAGAGATGTTTTGGTGGTACCTAGTCAATTGGTTGTTTTAAAATGTTGGCTGGTCAGTGTCTACAACTGCCACCTAGTAGAGCTGCAATGAACGGCTTTTATGCTGGGTACACATGGTAAGATTTTCTGTGCGATTTTGCGACCCGATCGATCGGTTTTCCCGCACGATTCTGCACTCGATTCTGCGCTGATCCTCTTACCTTCATTCGTTTTTCTTCTCTTTTTCCATTCACCGATATGAGAAATCGAGTGTGGAAGCGATCAGGAGCAATATCGGACATGACGGATTTTATCAATCAGATCCATCAACCCACGGAAGATCGTACCGTGTGTATTAGGCATAAGACCAAAGATCATCTTCCGTAACCTTACTGTGTCAGTAGGCTTCTCCCAGCTTGTCAGAAAGCCTCCTGCATGTTCACAGGCTATAGCCACACACACTGCACTAAGAAAGAGCAATGTTGGGCAGTTTTCATGGAAGCAGGAAATATGGGCGCATGAGGCAGGTGGACAAAAAGGGCACTGCCATTCACTACCATAATAAATATCGTTTAATGGGCGCCCAACAGGAAAAAAGGGCGCCGGAGAAAAATAACGTTTTAAAAGCGGCGCCCGGAGACTTTTAATGTTTTATAACTGCTTCTCATGATTACACATTATTTAATGATTTATAATTTTCTAAACATTATTTTTAAACGAAAAACAGTACAATATTTTTTTTAAAACATTATTTTTAAATGAAAAACCGTACAATTTTTTTTTAAACCATTATTTTTAAATGAAAAACTGTACAATTTTTTTTTAAACCATTATTTTTAAATGAAAAAAATCGCACAATATTTTTTTCAAACGTTATTAATGCTTATCACAGGGGGGTGTTAGGTTTAGGCATCACCAGGGGGGGTCTTAGGTTTAGGCACCACCAGGGGGGTCTTAGGTTTAGGCACTACCAGGGGTGGGGGGGGGGTCTAGGGGTTAGGGATAGGTACAGGGAGGGTTCTGTGTGAGAGTAGGGTTAGGTATAGCTTTAGTAACATCCTTATTAATGTTTTATAAAACGTTATTATAAATTTCACTTTTTAAACAGGGAAGATTAACGTTTTTACAATTGCCGATTTCATACACATTATTTAATGATTTATAACTTTTAAAAAAATTGTGCTATATTTCGTTTTTTCCTGGCGCCCTTTTTTAACGTACGCAGTTTTCATGATTTTGTGTGATTCTGCAGGAAATCTTTTGAATTCCTTGAAGCAGATATATGGGGCCTTTATCCATTTCACTTTTCTCTTGAGTTTTGCCCCAGGAGATAATTGTTAAAAATAACTTTTCAACACTTAGGATGTTGAAAAAGTAGTAAAAAGTAGGTAAAAAAAGCAGTACTGAATCAAGCTTATTTTTAGTAATTTCATGCTTGGTGGGAGCTTGAAGGTATTGAAATTGGTAAGGTTTGAAAATGTATCTTTGGAGAAAACTTATGAGAAACATAATAAGATTTGGGCCATAGTAAATGTTTTCCTAAACCTGTGCAGGCATTCAGTGAGAGGGAAGGTTTTGTGGCCTGTGCGTTTGCTGCATTGCATACACCCCTGTTGCATTGCATCGCACAAAATGTCAATCATATGACCCTGAAGCAGAGGGCGCCAGCTGAGTCATATGTAAATCTTCAGTTCGCTAACTGTGAACATGAATATTTACAAAAGTTCACAAAACAGGCAAATATGGCGAAGAGCCATAGATTTTAGGCAGGCAAATTTATTTTAAAACCTATAGGGACTGTTTCTGGCCACAAAAGTGATGGAAAAGTTGTTTCAAGGGGCCTAACACCTCGACCGTGGCATTCCGGAGGGGGATCCATGCCAAAAGTCCCACCAAAAATTACGTAGTTGATCACAGTACATTCCTAAATTTGTGGAATTAAGTGCTTTAAAATGCCCGGCGTGCATACACGGTGATAAGGTAGTGTAAGGGTTATGCCTGGTTCACACTGACAGACCAAACAGTGCGTTAAACATACTACAAATAACTGCAAAGAGCTTTAGTGAGAACGTCAGGTGAGCAAATCATTGTTTTTGCTAGTTGACACCTCCAGGATATAAATGTTAGTCCTCTTGGCGGAAATCTTTGTGTAGTGGCTGCTGTGCTTGTGTGCACATTCGTGGGAGTGCAGGCGATTGCGGTTTTCCAGCCTCTATGGTCAGGCTGAGGTAGTTCATTGACAGTTAAAGAGACACTGAAGCGAGAAATCTCGCTTCAGTGCTTATATTCAGCAGGGGCATGTGTGCCCCTGCTAAAACGCCGCTATCCTGCGGCTAAACGGGGGTCCCTTACCCCCCAAATCCCCCCTTGCAAAATCTACGACCAACTTGGTCGTAGATTTTGCTGCTGTTGAGGCAGGGCTAATGGCTGCAGCCATGCCTCTCAGCGCCGTCTATCAGCGGCGCATCGCCGCCTCTCCCCCGCCCCTCTCAGCGAAGGAAGACTGAGAGGGGCGGGGGAGAGGCGGAGATACGCACTGACAGACGCGCGTGAGGCAGGGCTGCGGCCATTAGCCATGCCTCAATGCGGAAGTGATCCCCCGCTGCACGGAGGGGATTTGGGAGGTAAGAGACCCCCGTTTAACCGAGGGATAGCAGTGTTTTAGCAGAAGCACACATGCCCCTGCTGAATATAATCACTGAAGCGAGATTTATTCTCGCTTCAGTGTCTCTTTAAGTGACCAAAAAAAACAACAACAAACAAAACACGGATTCTACACTGAGGCCTTATACAGGGGGCAGTAGTGTATTCTAGATGCCAGTAGTGGTGGTGAAGGATTATTGGGTTATGGTTGGTGCACTACTAGGACCAGCAGACCTGTCTCCAACACCTAACTTGTGCACTGGACACAGAACAGCATACAGCAATACAATAGCAAGAAAAAACAATGTACCAGCCTTAAAAGGGCCTACCTGGTCGAGAAAATGTGATAGCAGCAAGAATCTGCACTGAGGACACAAAACAGGACTAACTAACGCTATCCCTGTCAGCAGCACACTCTCTCTGATCTGCCTCGCACAGAAGCCAATCACACTGCTCACATTCATTATATCGCTACTTATCACACAAAAGTGATCTTTTTCGCCACAAATAGAGCTTTGGGTGGTACTTTTTGCTAAAAAATGATTTTATTTTATATGAATTTTAAAAGGAATAAGGAAAAAAAATTCTCAGTTTTTAGTAGAGATGGGACGACGAATCCGGCGAATCCACGAATCCCTCGAATATTGGGAAATATTCGAGATTCGTGGATTCGAATCCCGACGCCATTTTCCACTTTACGAATCCGCCGAATCCCGACGCTGCATCGCCGCGCATCCGCCGCTCGCACTCGTCCTCCTCCGACCCGCGCCTCCTCCGACCGCCCCGCGCCTCCTCCGCCCGGCCGCCCGCATACTTTGTATCAACTCACCCGTCCAGTGGAGCGCAGACAGAGCGGCAGACCTCTCGCTGACTTCCTGGTTCCCTCTAGTGACGGCTTTTACAATGACGTCATCAGTAAAAGCCGGTCCGGCCACTAGAGGGAACCGAGAAGGAAGGACGAGGTCTGCCGCTCTGTCTGCGCTCCACTGGACATGTAAGTTGATACTTATGCAGGGGTGAGCGAGGAGGCACAGGGGACGGAGGAGGCCATGGGGGTGAGCGACACCTACCTACCTACCTACCTACCTACCTACCTACCTACCTACCACTTTACCTACCTACCTGCCACTATACCTACCTAAAGGCCCCCTATACGTACCTACCTACCTACCGGGCACTATACCTACCTACCTACAGGCCCCTATACCTACCTAAAGGCCCCCTATACTACCTACCTACCACTATACCTACCTACCTACAGGCCCCTATACCTACCTAAAGGCCCCCTATATGTACCTACCTACCTAAAGGCCCCTATACCTACCTAAAGGCCTCTATACCTACCTACCTAAAGGCCCCCTATACGTGCCTACCTACCTAAAGGCCCCTATACCTACCTACCTAAAGGCCCCTATACCTACCTACCTATTTACCTACCTATACTTAAGGCCTTATACCCTGCTACCTATACTGAAGGTCCCTTTAACTACCTACCTACCTACAGGACACTATACCTACCTACCTACCGGCCACTATACCTACCTACCTACCTACAGGCCACTATACCTACCTAAAGGCCCCCTATACGTACCTACCTACCTACCTACCTACCTAAAGGCCCCTATACCTACCTTCCTACCTAAAGGCCCCTATACTTACCTACCTACCTACCTAAAGGCCCCTATACCTACCTACAGGCCTCTATACCTACCTACCTACTTAAAGGCCCCCTATACGTGCCTACCTACCTAAAGGCCCCTATACCTACCTACCTAAAGGCCCCTATACCTACCTACCTACATACCTACCTATACTTAAGGCCCTATACCCTGCTACATATACTGAAGGTCCCTTTAACTACCTACCTACCTACAGGACACTATACCTACCTACCTACCGGCCACTATACTTACCTACCTACCTACAGGCCACTATACCTACCTAAAGGCCCCCTATACGTACCTACCTACCTACCTAAAGGCCCCTATACCTACCTACCTAAAGGCCCCTATACCTACCTACCTACATACATACCTACCTATACTTAAGGCCCTATACCCTGCTACCTATACTGAAGGTCCCTTTACCTACCTAAAGGCCCCTATACCTACCTACATACCTACCTATACTTAAGGCCTCTATATACCCTGTTAACTATACTGAAGGCCCTATACCCTGCTACCTATACTGAAGGTCCCTTTACCTACCTAAAGGCCCCTATACCTACCTACATACCTACCTATACTTAAGGCCTCTATATACCCTGCTACCTATACTGAAAGCCCATATACCCTGCTACCTATACTGAAGGCCCATATACCCTGCTACCTATACTGAAGGCCCATATACCCTGCTACCTATACTGAAGGCCCATATACCCTGCTACCTATCAGAGGCGGGACAAGGTCCTCCAGCACCCAAGGCTGAGACACCAAAGTGCGCCCCTCCATCCCTCCCCCCCAGCCATCACACACTGATTGCTATTAGACTAAGAGGTGCCACAGGGCCCACAACCTCCCCAACACCTTAATATCTAGTTATCTGGCTTGCAGTCACTGCTATGTATCCCCTTGTCTTATTTCTTTCTGCTTCAAACACAATTAGGAATGACAGCTAAATGAATTGTGCGCCCCCTCCTACACTGCGCCCTGAGGCTGGAGCCTCTCCAGCCTATGCCTCGGCCCGGCCCTGCTACCTATACTGAAGGCACATATACCTTGCTACCTATACTGAAGGCCTATATACCCTGCTACCTATACTGAAGGCACATATACCCTGCTATCTATACTGAAGGCCCCTATACCCTGCTACCTATACTGAAGACCCATATACCCTGCTACCTATACTGAAGGCCCATATACCCTGCTACCTATACTGAAGGCACATATACCCTGCTACCTATACTGAAGGCACATATACCCTGCTACCTATACTGAAGGCACATATACCCTGCTACCTATACTGAAGGCCTATATACCCTGCTACCTATACTGAAGGCCCATATACCTTGCTACCTATACTGAAAGCTACCAATATTGAAGGCACCCATAGCTAGCTATACTGAAGGCACCTTTACCTCGCTACCTATACTGCGGGCAACTATACCACGGATCGCACAATTCGTATGTGCAGGATTCGTTAGATTCGGGATTCGAAAGGTTCGAGATATTCGAGAACCTTTTTAGATTCGGATCCGGATTCGGATTCGAAGAAATTGTGGATTCGTCCCATCCCTAGTTTTTAGCCATTATAGTTCTAAAACAAAATGTGTTACGGTAGATAAAACCCACACGTTTTATGTGCCCATTTGTTGCGGTTATTACAACATTTAAATTATGTTCCTAGTACAATGTATGCAGTGGTGTAGCTAAGGAGCTGTGGGCCCCGATGCAAGTTTTACAATGGGCCCCCCCCCCCAAGCACTCTATACATAACAATTGATACGGCGCACCAAAACCTGCCAATGGCAACTACAGTGTCAGAGGTGCAAGAAGGGGATGGGGAGCAGTTTGCTAATGATTACTACTGTTCAAAGTATCTGTAGATGTGATTATTATGAGCACAGGACCAATAGTGAGCTAATACTGCAGTTGAGGGAGGGCCACTCGGGGCCCCTCTGGCCCAAGGGCCCCGATGCGGTCGCTACCTCTGCACCCCCTATTGCTACGCCCCTGAATGTATGATGACAATATTGTATTTGGAAATAAATATGTATTTTCTGTTTTATGTTTCTTTATACTATATCAATAATTACAAGCCCTAATTGGCAAAAATAATAGTGATATACCCTAATGTCATACATATTGAAAACATCCCCCTGAGGTAACCATTTATGGATTTTTTTTAATGCTGTCACTTTTTTTTTTTAAACAAGTGATTTATTCTGGTAATTATAGGAGAGGGTTCAATAAGGAGTAAAAAATTACATCGGAATCAAACATTTCTTATTTGCTCTAATATAATTCAATTATGCTGCTGCGCTCTCCAATCCTGAAACAAAAAACACACTCCACATAGGGCAATATTGTTTAAGTTTTGTGCCCCAATTTACACCAGTGTCTCGTGCTCCCCCGGTGTCACACACTTATTCCTTGTCCCCTCTCACTAGATGCTCACCAGATTGTTACCACCTCAGTCTTTCAGGTGGATCTTAAGCCTGTCAATATCAATATATTCACTTGTTCCTGTAAATCAGAAAAAAAACTCCACATAGAGTAGTACAGTTCAAAATAAGGCAGTTCAGGCAATCCCAGTGCTACATACACTCCAATCGTGCAACACCACCCGTTGATCGTGTTCCTGCACCAAATTACATGCCACACTGCTCACCAGATGCAGCCCACCTCTATGCACAGGTGGATATTGCGCTTTTGTACTCCAATAACTCCACACGATCCTCAGTGGTTCAAACACGCCTCTAGCAAAGGCTTTCCATTTATTTTCACTAAAATTGTAGCTCAAAACATAAAAACATAAAAACAAAAACCGCATATAGCGTATTACTGATAACAATGCTCCAGTGCGCAGCCAAAATATTGCACTTACGCCTCCTGAAGCTTTATGCGCATATTGTACAGGTGGATGTCAATGCCCATCCGTCTGGCTCCCGGGTCCGCTCCGAGACTTCCACGTCCTCCCGTTCCGCCTTCACGTTTGCCCGCAGGGTGTATCCTAATGCGCTTCCTTGTTGACCGGCCGGTCCATGCGCCTCTCAACCTAAACAACGTCAAGCGTATAGCTCCGCGGAGCTATACGCTTGACGTTGTTTAGGTTGAGAGGCGCATGGACCGGCCGGTCAACAAGGAAGCGCATTAGGATACACCCTGCGGGCAAACGTGAAGGCGGAACGGGAGGACGTGGAAGTCTCGGAGCGGACCCGGGAGCCAGACGGATGGGCATTGACATCCACCTGTACAATATGCGCATAAAGCTTCAGGAGGCGTAAGTGCAATATTTTGGCTGCGCACTGGAGCATTGTTATCAGTAATACGCTATATGCGGTTTTTGTTTTTATGTTTTTATGTTTTGAGCTACAATTTTAGTGAAAATAAATGGAAAGCCTTTGCTAGAGGCGTGTTTGAACCACTGAGGATCGTGTGGAGTTATTGGAGTACAAAAGCGCAATATCCACCTGTGCATAGAGGTGGGCTGCATCTGGTGAGCAGTGTGGCATGTAATTTGGTGCAGGAACACGATCAACGGGTGGTGTTGCACGATTGGAGTGTATGTAGCACTGGGATTGCCTGAACTGCCTTATTTTGAACTGTACTACTCTATGTGGAGTTTTTTTTCTGATTTACAGGAACAAGTGAATATATTGATATTGACAGGCTTAAGATCCACCTGAAAGACTGAGGTGGTAACAATCTGGTGAGCATCTAGTGAGAGGGGACAAGGAATAAGTGTGTGACACCGGGGGAGCACGAGACACTGGTGTAAATTGGGGCACAAAACTTAAACAATATTGCCCTATGTGGAGTGTGTTTTTTGTTTCAGGATTGGAGAGCGCAGCAGCATAATTGAATTATATGACCCAGTGACTGGACTTTTTTCTGCAGCGATCCCATAAACTGTTTGTTGTGAACGGACTGGTAATCACTGTGTGTACTTTGTGGCGCGGTATTGTATGAATTGATTATTTGCTCTAATAGATTATTTACAGCATATTATATACAACCAGCATTTTTTTTTACTAGAACAGCATTCAAAGGGTTAGAACACACAGGACTTAAAAGTCGAGGGCACGTGCATCCATGCTCACCGCTGAAATCAGCCAGACACGTGTATCTACGCCCCTGGTGCTGTAGTGAAGTCTACAGGGGCATAGATACACAATACAGTGGTGCTGTACCGGTTTAATATATCTGGGGCCCCATGTTTATTCTTGCCCAGCACCCTGTTTTAAAATCACTCCTATAAGTGGCATAAATGGTTTGATATACTGCGTCACATAATTGCTTACATGTTGAGTAAGGTACCTCTGGAGACTTCCTCCTGGTAATACAATCTCCTGGTTTGCCAGGGCATGGTGGGTTTTCAGTTTATCTGCAGCTGTGAGGGTTTCTGGTCTTCAGACACGTATGTACAGTGCTCTCCATTATGATTCAGACAATAGTGCAGCTCCCTTTATCAGACACCTGTTTCATTCACCCTGACTGTTATTGTCAGTCTGTGGCGAGACGGTAAAGGAATGTGGCTGGTAGCGTGCAGCTCTGTAAAGTGCAGCAGAAAAGAAAACCTCAGGCTCTCCATAGCGGGAAACCCTCACTGACAAATGTTTCTTGTGGTTTTTTTTTCTAACAGTTGTACATTAAAGAAACTTTAATAAATAGTATTCATTGTTTATTGAGGAGTCTCGGTATATTAAAAATTACTAATGAGGCACACATACGCTTATGCCAGAGTCACACCTTGCTTAGTTTTTACTCCTCAGAGATGTTAAAGAGAAACCGTGACCAGGAATTGAACTTCATCCCAATCAGTACCAGGCAGATACCCCCTCTTTCCCATGAGAAATCTTTTCCTTTTCACAAACGGATCACCAGGGGGCTCTGTATGGCTGATATTGTGGTGAAACCCCTCCCACAGGAAACTGTGAGCACCATGGTCCTGGCAGTTTCCCATCTGTAAACAAATAACTGTTGGAGCCCTTGAAAAAAAATTACAGGGGCACCCCTGACCCACAACCACCCTTCCATGACAAATGCAGCATTAGGCGGTCCCTTGTTTTCTGAACCCCCTTTCCTCCAGATAGTATTAGGTTTTCTCCTGGGGCCCAAAGTTGGCTTACAGATCCCCAGGCGTGCCATCCCCCCCAGGAGCCCGGTTCCAGGAGCCACCACAGAGCATTGGCAGTGGAGTGAACTCTCCTGTTAGCTTTCATTTTCATCCTCGCAGGGCACTTATCAATAACCCGGTGAGTCATGGAAAAGGGTTGGCCATCAGGAATGAAGACAGAAGCCCACAAACAGGAGGTGGAGCTTGTTGGCTGAACAGGCGAGTTTACTCCGCTGCCAACAACATATCAGCACCACCAGCAATTAATCATATGCAATGGTTAATGTCTGCATCCAGGGTCGTACTGACCCACCGAACCACTGATGGTTCCATCGGTGGGCCCCGGCCGACCTGCCTCCTGGGGGGGGCCCCCAGAGCTAAGGAGGGGGGCACAGCGCAGGAAGAGGGGAAATTGTGCACAGAGCGGCGGGGAGGGGGGTGGAGCCTCCCCCCCCTCACCTAGGGGCCCACCCTTCCGCGCTCCCCCCTCCCTCCAAAATTGCAGCCAGCCAGCGGCAGCAGCGAGGAATCGGCATGCTCAGAGGAGCGATAGCGCTGCGTGCCCCTGGGCTGGTCTCTGTCAATCACGCTCTCACAGGAAGGAATACGAGAGCGTGATTGGTCAGTGTGCAGGAGACGGAGACCAGCCCAGCGGCACGCAGCGCTATCTCTCCTCTGACCATGCCGGTAAGTGATTCCTCGCTGCTGCCGCTGGCTGGCTGCAATTTTGGAGGGGGGGGGGCCCTAGGTGAGGGTTTGGGGGGAGGCTTCTGTGCTCTGTGCACAATTTCCCTCCTTCCTGCGCTGTGCCCCCCTCAGCTCTGGGGGGCCCCCACTAACTGGGACCTGCCTTTGTAGGGGTATCTGCCGCCAGCCAGATTGCATTTTGTGGGGGTATCTGCCGCCAGCCAGATTGCATTTTGTGGGGGTATCTGCCGCCAACCAGATTGCATTTTGTCGGAAATCTGCTGCCATTTGACTACTTGATGAATTATCATGAGGCATGTAACTACTTGATTATTTTATCTAAAATGCATCTGGTCAGACCTTATCTCTGTGAATAACACCGCTACTTATTTTGTGTTTTGTTTTGGGTTTTTTTAAGTCTGCCCATGACTCATCATGACCACGCCGATGTTCTAGTGCGTGGTGACACCCATTAATTTTTGCTGCTGCGCGCTGCTATTGGAGACTGTCCTCAGAAGTGCTCACAATGTATTTCCTGCCATAAAGTCATGCAAAATTTCTAAAGTACATGTGTATGTGAGCCTAAAATGGGGAGGGGGGGGGGGGGAGGAGGAGAAGGGATGGGGGGGAGGAGGAGAAGGGATCGGGGGAAGGGGAGGGTGGCGATCCCCAGGCTGCAACTTCCTTGGTGGGCCCTTAGTGTCCCAGTCCGACCCTGTCTGCATCTTGTGCAACAGATCAGAAACTGGCGTGGATATACAAAAGGAAAGACCCCGGTCGCACAAGGATGCTCGTAAGGGAAGGGGGAAGCCTAGTAAGGTTGGGGAGAACCAGTGCTGGACTCCTCCAAACTTCAGAGGTCGGGGAAGCCTCATTGGGACCCTGAGGCTTTCCCCTCCAGAGGTAAGTATCCCCCAGAGGTTTTTTTTTTTTTTTTAATTAGAGTCTCTTTAAGTCTTGTTTTGTTCTATTAATGGCCACTGGCTGGGTTTCCCAGGCTTTGCCTTTCCTCTGTCAGTCTGTCACAGCTACATAACACTCCAATGTTTGGGAATCATTTTCCACTGGCTGAGGCACAAACGTGTGGTTTGTTATGTCTGTGTCAGACATAGCCAGGGGGAGAGTGCTAGAAGAGTCTGACCAGAGAACAAGCCACAGGCGGTATCACATGTACTGCAATGCAGGATTCCACGGCAACGTGCGATTCCAAAAGTGTACCATTCCTGCCTCGCTGTTTCCTGTTCGCAGTACATATCGTTTACAGGATTACCATACAGCAAAGCGTTTCTTCTCAGTGAGCTTGAAAAGTTTCCCCTGATTAGTAATCTTTGCATAATTAACCTCCCTGCCGTTATAAAAAAATTGCTGCGCACGGCAGGGAGGGTGTTTTTTGGCATGTTTTTTTTTTTTTTAGCATGTAGCTAGCCTAGCGCTAGCTACATGCTTCCCCCCTCCCTGCGGCGTCCCCCCGAATGCGCCGATCGCCGCCGGCGCATATACCCATCCGGAAATCCCGTTCTGAACGGGATTTCCAGGAGGGCTTCCCCCGTCGCCATGGCGACGGGCGCGATGACGTCGTGACGTCAGAGGGAGTCTCGAACCACCCCTCGACGCTGCCTGGCACTGATTGGCCAGGCAGCGCACGGGTCTCGGGGGGGCACCCTCTGATGCGGCGGGTTGCGGCGAATCGGCGCGGAGCGGTGGCGATCGTAAGTTACACGCAGCTAGCAAAGTGCTAGCTGCGTGTAACAAAAAAAAATTATGCAAATCGGCCCAGCAGGGCCTGAGGAATCCTCCGCGGCAGGTTACTCCGAGCTGAGCTCGGGATAACCGGCAGGGAGGTTAATAATTGATGTTCTTTCTGCAAGAATACAGAAGCCAAAGAGTAAGATCCCTTTATACAAACAGAAAGAAGGAAGAATGTGTACCTATAGCCAATGGGCGCTGGTGCAGGATCCCCGGCAATTGATTAGATTGTGAGCTCCTTTGAGGGACAGTTAGTGACAAGATATATATATATATATATATATATATATATACATTGTACAGCGCTGCGTAATATGTCAGCGCTATATAAATACTAAATAATAATAATAAATTGTAATCCATAAAGAAAAGTATGGATCCGCAAACAGACTTAGCTTTTCCTTATGTCAGGTATACTGTATTCTACATTATGTTTAGTGGGGGCAGCATTTGTAAGCATGCATAGCTCCCAACTGTCCCTCTTATGGAGTCCTGTCCCTCTTTCCTCCTCATTTGTCCCTCTTTCAGGACTTTGTCCCTCTTTCTATGTAAATATATATATTTCTCTACTAAAAAAAACGTGTGACTCTAAACTTCATTCCCATCCTTTAAAGGACTTCCAAGGCCAAATCTAAAGATAAAAAAGGTTAAATACCTGCATCACATTTGAATGCACGGAGGACACTGTCCGCACCCTCCGTGCCGTTCCGCCGGGAACCCGCCGCTCAATAGCGTCCCTGGCCGGCTCCCGACCGCACGGCCCGGGTCGGGCTCTCTTGCCTCCACTAACATTGCCACAAGAGCAGGCTGCGCAGTCCACATAGCTGCGAGTGCGGCTGCGCAGTTCTAGGGCCTAACCCCCGATCCGCAGGAAACAGCGGGGGGAGGGGGGGTAGGCCTTAGAACTGTGCAGCCGCACTCGCGGCTATGTGGACTGCGCAGCCTGCTCTTGTGGCAATGTTAGTGGAGGCAGGAGAGCCCTACCCGGGCCATGCGGTCTGGAGCCAGCCAGGGGGGCTATTGAGCGGCGGGGACCAAGCGAATTGGCGCGGACGGCGTCCTCCATGCATTCAAATGTGATGCAGGTATTTAACTTTTTTTTAGATTTGGCCTTGGAAGTCCTTTAAATTGATATATTACTAATTTTAAAACATTAATATGAAGGAAAATAAAGCAAGATAGAAAGGAGCAGTGTGGTTTGAATGATAAAACATATTTTCCTTATGAAATCTTTATGGTATGTGTGACTAGGGGTGTGATCGGGGTGTGGCAGGGGCGTGGCATAAATATCCCTCTTTCTCATCTCAAAAAGTTGGAAGGTATGAGCATGCGTATATGTTTGCATTATTAAATTGTTTTTGACATTACTGTTTATATATTTCCGGGTCCTGCTTTGGTCACCAGCTTCAGATGCAAAGGGAGCTGAAGATGGACAAAGCCTTCCAATTCCTTACTAGGACTTTTCCTATGTTGCCTTTATTATTTAATACATTATATATGTTACATGATATTAAAAGTTATGTTCTGTATCCAATTTTTAATGTGGGGGAGAGGGTATACTAACAGCTGTAAGATTTTAGCTTCTATAAAAAGATCATCATAGTAGCAGATTTGTAAAAATAGCATATAAAATGTACAATTTGATAAGGTTTTGTTTCCCTCTAGTGGTGAGTTTTATAACTGCAGCAAGACTTGCAAACGGAATTAAAATCCAAACATTTGTATAGCGCCTTCTCCTGTTGGACACAAAGCGCTCAAGAGCTGCAGCCACTAAGGCAGGCATGGGCAAACTCGGCCCTCCAGCTGTTATGGAACTACAAGTCCCACAATGCATTTGCCTTTATGAGTCATGACTGTGGCTGTCAGACTCCTGCAATGCATTGTGGGACTTGTAGTTCTGTAACTGCTGGAGGGCCGAGTTTGCCCATGCCTGCACTAAGGGCACGTTCAAGAGGCCACCCTGCAGTGTTAGAAAGTCTTACCTGAGGACTTCTTACTGAATAGGTACTGACCCTAGCCAGGATTCAAACCCTGGTCTCCTATGTCAAAGGCAGAGCCCTTAGCCAGTACACTATCTAGCCACAGAAAAAGTATACAGCATGTATATGTGTATATATATGTATATGTGTGTATATATGTATATGTGTGTATATATATATATATATATATATATATATATATATATATATATATATATATATATATATATATATATATATATATATATATATATATATATATGCTTTAATTCCTAGGCTGGCGCATTATTGGGGGTCATAGTTCTTAGCTAGACTAACGGGGAGGTAGAGGGCACTGAGTGGGGAAGGCATTGACCGCTGTTGGTTGGAGCGCTATGCTGGTGATATTGTGACCCAATATCCCTGTCATTGGGCTGAAAACCATATTGGTAATGCCTCTGGTTATAGGACTGCGAATATGGCGGTTCAGGAATTGGTGGGGATGGTGAAGGTGAGGAAGAAGCTGAGCTAACAGAATGCTCTAAAGGGCTAGAAGTCTGGAGGCCCATCATTTATTTTTTTTCCCAGATTTTTTTCTTTAAGTACCTTCTTCACGTATGGTATTAGACTTAAAATGAATGTGAGATGGGGATTAAAAAATAAAATAAAATTACACACCTGGGGCTTCCTCCAGGGTGATCGCTCCCTCATCTTCCTGCGCTGACCAAATCCTCCGTAATCTGGTGCCGTAAAGGCCTTCAGTCAGGGCCAGTCAATGCAGTCTGGTCCCAGGTGCTCCTCCCTCACGATCCCATGCAGGGGAGTGTTTTGCACCTGCAAGGGAGGCGCGCACATGCACTCTATGCCCCAGACGGAAATACTTTCCTGGCAAATTGCAGAGGATCCAGACAGCGCAGGAGGACAGTGAGGGAGCGATCAGCCTGGAGGGGGCTGGAGGATGCCCATGTGTGTATTATTTTTCCCCCGTCTCAACAAAGCTGTAATGGTGATCAGTCACAGTACTAATAAACAGGAGCGTAACTATAGGGGCTGCAAGGGATGCAGCCACAGGGTTGGGGGCCTGCCCAGGGCAATTTTTGGGGGCAGGAGGGGTAGGGATGGTCGGAATGCCAATTTCCGATTCCGCGGTAATTCCGCATTCCGTCATGTACCGATTACCGATTCCGCTACCAATTTCCGCATTCCAAGGCGGAATTTCCGCCGGAAATCGCGGAAATTCCGCCCGACTTTAACATCGATTTTCTCAAAAACTATAAGGTCTTTTTGAAAACTTTTTTTTGCATCTTGTTCAGAAGATTCTGTTTAATAATCCCTGAAAATTTGGTGTTTCTAGGACTTACGGGGGCTTTGCTATTAACCGCTAAATTCGGTGGATTTTTACTGTAATGTAAAATGCAGAAAATAGGCAGATGCAGATTTTCTGCATTTTACATTACAGTAAAAATCCGCCGATTTTAACAGTTAATAGCAAAGCCACCTTAAGTCATAGAAACACCAAATTTTCAGGGTTTATTAAACCGAATCTTGTGAACAAGATGCAAAAAAAAGTTTTCAAAAAGACCTTATAGTTTTTGAGAAAATCGATGTTAAAGTCGGGTGGAATTTCCGCGATTTCCGGCGGAAATCCGCCTACCGCACTTGCATTACCGATTTCCGCATTCCGATGCGGAAATGCAATTTCCGATCGGAATTTCGGAAATTGCATTTCCGCGGAATCCGAATGAGCATCCCTAAGGAGGGGTCGCAGTGCATGAGGGGAGAGCGTTGGCCACCCACAGCAGCAGGGAGGGGGCCCACTCTCCCCCTCCATCACCTCCGGCTCTCTCTTCAGCACCCCCCCTCCAGCATTAATAGGCAGTAGCAGTGGGCAGGAACAGTGATAGTGCACTTTGGACACACCTGATATCCACGCATACAAATATTTGCAGGAGGGCCCAGTGATTTTTAGTTACGCCCCGGTTTATACAGTAATGATATTGCAATCTTGCCAAATGTATGTACTGTAATGAGAGATAAAACACAATGTAGTAATGCACATTTTACACACACATTCATTTGGTAAGAATCAAATACCAATATTGTATATAGAGATGGCACGAACGGTTCGCCCGTCGGGTAATCCGCGCGGATATCAGCTGCCCGACCCGCGGCGGGTAGCGGACACGTGGCACGTTCGACCCGCCTCCTATACCTCGTCATTGGGCTAAACATTGACCCTCTACATCACAGTCAGCAAACACATGGCAGTCAATCAGGCTGCACTCACCCACGGACCCCCGCCCCCCTATAAAAATGCTGCAGAGTCGGCCATGTTCTCACTCTGCTGATCTTGCTTTAGTGAAAGGAAGGGAGACACATTTGGAGATAGGGGAAGCATTAGTTAGGCTCTTGTTAGCTGGCTCCTCGCTCAATCTAGTTTCTGAAAGCACCCCACAAAAGCTCTTTTGAGAGCTAATATTCTTCGGATCTGTTTTTTTTGTGTGTGACACAGACAGGCATAGATACAGCTCTGTCACAGCTGGGCCTTGCTGTAGTGTGCCAGGCCCACACTCTGTATTACCATTGCATATCTGTTCACTGCATTTGTGATTTAACTTACTAAAGCATAGCTCCCAACTGTCCCTGTTTTGGAGGGACAGTCCCTCTTTCTCCCTCATTTGTCCCTCTTTTAAGACTGATGTGCAGATATATGTAAATATATGCATTTTTTTCTGAAAAAATGAGTTTTACTTTAAACCTTATTCCCATACTTTAAATTGATCTGTTTCTTATTTTCATGTGTTAATATGAAGGAAAAACAAACTAAGATACAAAGGACCAGTGTGGTTTGAATTATAAAACATTTTTCCTATAAAATCTTTATGGTATGCATGAATATGGGTATGTCTGGAGCATGGTTAGGGGTGTGGTGGGCCGTGGATTAAAGAAAACCTGAACCGAAAATTAAAAGTCAAAAAAAACATACACAAGTCATACTTACCTCCTGTGTAGTCTACTCCTCAATCTCTTTCTCCTTTCCCGCATCCTGTTTGTTCACTGTGATTAAGGGAATTCTCCGTCCTCCATTTTAAAAATGGCCATTTCCCCAATAACAGCTTCCTGGTCAGCACATTGTTGAACTGTAACATCGCTCACTTGAGCCATAGGGAAACATAGACATTACTTGGCACATCAGTTGTCCTCTCAGCTATAGCTGACAGCAACTGATAAATAACTGACAGCAACTGATATATTTCAGTTCTGACAAAATGTTGTCAGAACTGGAAGGGATTATTGTCAGAAGAAAATGGTGAGCTTCTGAGAAGAACTGATGGCAAGGTAACTATGTAATGTTCATTTGAAGTTACCTCATGTCTTTATTTTAAATAATTTTACTCAGTACAGGTGCCCTTTAAATGCCCCTCTTATCTCAAAAAGTTGGGCGGTATGACTAAAGCATAACTGTCTTTGTGGGTAACACTGCATACATAGAGCTGTTCTCCCCTACTTAAGCCACCTGTAGCAACATGTTAAGTTGTGCGCCACACCTAGCTGCCTCTTCTATGTAGTGCCAGTGGATTTGTAAGTATGATAGGCTATGTCCTGCTATCTGAACATTGTCTGAATTAATGTCGTTGCCCTTTTGTTTTCTGCATGTGGTCTGGGGACCAATTATGAACTGTATATCCATTATAGTGCAGATATAGCCCTGCTCATGGCAACCTTTTTATCCTGGAATCTTTGTAATTTGTTAGAACTGTTTTAGACACATGTATGCTGTCTAGGGCTTGTGTACTTGGACCTTTGCCACATTAATGCTGCACGTAGCCCCCCTGCAGACTGCAGTTTGGAAAT
This sequence comes from Hyperolius riggenbachi, assembly GCF_040937935.1. Taxonomy (NCBI): domain Eukaryota; kingdom Metazoa; phylum Chordata; class Amphibia; order Anura; family Hyperoliidae; genus Hyperolius; species Hyperolius riggenbachi. Next base: position 72,843,018 of record NC_090649.1, on the reverse strand, counting down.
ATTTGGGAGGTGGAGTTTTGTTCTTGCTTTAATTCCATGTGCATCATTTATTTGTTATTCTTTTTTGAGGCATACCATATGTATTTCTTAGGACCTGTGCACCTGGACTTTGATATCACATGTCCTTTGTCAGAGTAAACCTAATAAATATTACCCACAATTATCCTTTTAAAGGTCTAGACATCTGTATACTGTTTAGGGCTTGTGTACTTTGACTTTCACAATGTCAGGACCAATATTAATCGGTCCTTGTGGGACATTATGTATGTCACCTTGGGTCTGCTCTTGTATCTTTATTCCTGAACCCTAATGTAAGGACTAATATTTACTAGAGATGTCGCGAACCTCCGATTTTCGGTTCGCGAACACCGTTCACGAACTTCCGCGGAAGGTTCGGTTCGCGTAAAAGTTCGTGAACCGCAATAGACTTCAATGGGGAGGCGACCTTTGCAAAATAGAAAAAATTATGCTGGCCACAAAAGTGATGGAAAAGATGTTTCAAGGGGTCTAACACCTGGTGGGGGGAATGGCGGAGTGGGATACATGCCCAAAGTCCCGGTGAAAAATCTGGATTTGACGCAAAGCAGCGTTTTGAGGGCAGAAATCACATTGAATGCTAAATTGCAGGCCTAAAGTGCTTTCAAACATCTTGCATGTGTATACATCAATCAGGGAGTGTAATTAGAGTACTGCTTCACACTGACACACCAAACTCACTGTGTAACGCACCGCAAACAGCTGTTTGCGTAGTGACGGCCGTGCTGGACTGGTGCGCAACATGGCCAGAGTGCAGGCCGTGGCAGTTTTCCAGCCCATATGGTCGCTGGCCTGTGGTAGCTCAATGATAGAACAACAGTGACTGTCAAGCTGATCAAATTTGGTCTGTCCACAATGAAGCAACAACCTTATTTTCTTCTTGTATGTAGGTAGGCATAGGTAGGAGTTCCAGTGTAAGTAGGTAGGCATTGGTAGGTGTCCCAGTAGTTAGCTAGGCATAAGTAGGAGACCCAGTATAGGTAGGTAGGCATAGGTAGGTCCCCTAGTATAGGTAGGTAGGTGTCCCCATATAGGTAAGTAGGTGCCCCAGTAGTTAGGTAGGCATAGGTAGGTGTCCCAGTATAGATAGTTAGGCAGGGCCTGGCTGGCACAGTAATAACAATTACCAAGGACCAGCTGCAACAGATAGGGCTGTATAATGTCAGTGTCAGTGAGCAACACACAAAAAAAAAAAAAACATCAGGAAAACATTAGAGCTCTCAAAAGAGCTGTTGAGGGGTGCTATTTTAGCAATAACAATCAGCCAGGAGCAAGCCAAGAGCCTAACTAATCTTTCCCTAGGAGAAAAAATTTGTAGCAGCTCTCCCTAGTCTGTCTATTTGCAGCAGGCACACAAGTGAGTGTAATGGCCAGCGAGCCTGCCTTATATAAGGGGGGGGGGGGGGGGCCTCCAGGGCTTAGTGTAGCCTGAATGGCTACAATGTGCCTGCTGACTGTGATGCAGAGGGTCAAAGTTGACCCTCATAGTGCATTATGGGGCGTATCGAACTTCCGCAAAAGTTTGCGTGGTCAAGGCGAACGCGAACCACCAAACTTCGCCTGGAACCGTTCGCAGGCGAACCGTTGGCGACATCTCTAATATTTACCTGTCCTTTTATGATACATCAGAGTGACATAACTTATGCTATGATCTTTAGGTCACCTTCACCTTTTAGATTGGTATCATCTTTACATTCTATGGTATGTGAGTCCATATGATTGATTTGGACTTCCAGAATCAGAATCAGAATTTATTTCGCCAAGCATGAGGGGACATGCCCGGAATTGTTTTTGGCACAATACAATACAATACAGTACAGTGGCTCCGGAAGAGTGCATAGAAAGAGAAGGAAGGAAAGAGAGAGAGAGTGCATGGAAGGCAAAATCAGATTAACACAACATTGTAAAAAGACATCACAGTCCCAGTGTGTCCCTCCAATGTCCATAGTCAGTTAGTCTTGTGGGCTGGTTGGCTGTGCAGCCGTAGCGCTGCCGGCCTCGCCGCTCGTTGACGCTCGCTTTGATGGTAGAACGTGAAGGGAGTTTAGAAGATTGACTGCCGAGGGGAAGAACGAGTTCCTATGTCTCGTGGTTTTAGTGGAGATGGCTCGTAGTCTCCGTCCCAAGGGCAGAATGCTGAAGTAGCGGTGGCCAGGGTGTGAGGAGTCATTTGCAATCTTCAGTGCCCTGGTTTTTAGTCTTTTGCTGTGTAGTAGGGCAAGTGAGGGGAGGGGGCACCCAATGATCCTCTCTGCTGACCTGATGACCCTCTGTAGTTTGTCCCTATCATTGACAGTGGCGCCAGCATACCACACCAAGATGGAAGAGCAGAGGATCGACTCAATGGTGGCGGAGTAAAAGTTGGTTAGAATTTCTTGAGTCATGCCGAACTTTCTCAGCTGGCGGAGGAAGAAGAGTCTCTGCTGAGCTTTACGTTGGGTGGCAGTGATGTTGGGCTTCCAGCTGAGGCCACTGGAGATGGTAGTACCTAGAAGCCGGGCGCAGGGCACTCTGGTTACCTCCTTGCCGTCAATGTAAATTGGGGGTGGGGTGGGAGCTGCCTTCCTGAAGTCGATTATTAACTCCACGGTCTTTGCGGTGTTCAGCACCAGCCTGTTCTCCTTGCTCCAATTGCAGATTCTCTCCACCTGCTGACGGTACTCCTGGACATCATCCTTGGTGACAAGGCCAATGATGGTGGTATCATCAGCAAACTTGATAACCTTGACAGAGTCTGCCTCGGACCTGCAGTTGTTCGTGTAGAGGGAGAACAGCAGTGGTGACAGTACGCAGCCTTGAGGAGCTCCTGTGTTCGTGGTCGCAGCTTGAGAGTGGATATCGCCCAGTCTGACGACTTGGGACCTGTTGGTAAGAAAGTCCGTGATCCAGAGTCATAGATTCGGATGGACTCCAAGTGCAGCTAGGACCCGTTGGAGAATACGTGGACAGATGGTGTTAAAGGCCGAGCTGAAGTCCAGAAGTAGTATTCTAGCGTAAGTGTCTGGATTATCAAGGTGGTCAGATTTGGACCTGATACACATGGGCCCATATGCAATTCATTTATTTCTCCCAGGTCATAATGTTAAACTTATTAATAAAATGCCTTGTAAGTCACCAGAAAGCAAGAAAATACTCAAAATAATTTTGATGGTACCTTTCCAACTTCTTTTTGATACTTTATTAGTTGAAAGTGCTGGAAAGTTATTTTAAATAGAAGGTGAAAAATTATCTCCTAGGAGAATCCTTGGGTGAAAAAGTGAATTGCATATGGGCCCTGGTCTCTCTCTACTTCATTTGCTTGGTGAGATCTCTCCTTGACTGGGGTGCGGTGCCTTTTTGGATAAGTGGCATTGGATTTTAATATGTTTATCGGTTTGCCTTTTAGAAATCGTAAATTCACTTTTTTGGCCTGACGAAGGGCATATTCAGCCCGAAACGGACTAGTGTTGTTGTCAATTCAACCATTATGCCAATTCTACTAATATGGTCCTTTTTTCTTGCCAGCCAAAAAATTTGAATAAGCCTTTATTGAGCCTCTGTATTCAAGTTACACAGATCTTTCATGTCAAGTTGTGTGTTTTTGTATCAATAACATTTTGTTCCATTTTTGAGGCACTGCATTTTTGCGCAATTTTTTTTGATATATTACATAAAGTCCAGTACTTATTGCAACATACATAGAGCCCACAGACAGTTGCCAGCCAGGCTAGCTGAGATTTGTAATCCCACACTATTACCATTGCATATCTTTTCACTGCATTTGGGATTTAAAGAGGAACTGTAAGCTCAAAATAATTTATTGCCAGCAGGTAGCCTATACCCAATTTATAGATGAAAACCCAGTATTTTCTGCTAGAAATCCAGCATTTTGCTGGAATTACACCTTTAAGTAGGAAGCCACGCCCCCTCATGAGGCTGCTCCACGGCTGTATATTCATTAAGCTTGTGCGCACTGCCTTCTGGGTAATGACATCATGGGTTGCTAAGGGGGGAAAAAAACAGCAGTCCTCACTGTCATCAAGGTGGGACATGTGCACGAGGCAGAAGAAGTTTATCTTGCAGCCTCCGATGGGATGATTGATCATCCCTCTCTGCCCTGTGAAGCTGCCGCTGCCACTATCAGGTCAGCGACATGTGTTTAACTCTCCTCATCCCAGCTGGAATCCCTCTTGTCAGCTCTTCCTACAGCCTCTGATGATCTTCTAACTCTGCCTGCATGTCGGGTGAATGCACATGACATGCAGGCAGAGCTATAAGATCATCGGAGGCTGTAGGAAGAGCTGACAAGAGTAGGCTTGCCAGGTCGGCTGATGGAGAAAACCGGACAGGGGGTGGAGTTAGGGGTGGAGTTAGGGGCGGAGTCAGAAGCACACTTTTATGTAGAGTGGGGCTAAGCAATGGGCTTTTTAAAAAAAAAAATTATAGTATTTATATCGCACTGACATCTTCTGCAGCACATTACAGAGTACATAGCCATGTCACTAACTGTCCTCACCAGTAGTACTGGTCCAGTGCACATAAGAGACAGTTTTTCACCAGTAACTGCACATAAGAGACAGCTTTTCACCAGTAAATGCACATTATAAGAGACACCTTTTCGCCAGTAAATGCACATAATAAGAGACAGCTTTTCCCCAGTAAATGCACAAGAGACAGCTTTTCACCAGTAAATGCACATAATAAGACACAGCTTTTCACCAGTAAATGCACATAATAAGAGACAGCTTTTCACCAGTAAATGCACAAAAGAGACAGCTTTTCACCACTAAATGCACATAATGACAAACAGCCAGTGTTCCCAGTATATGTAGCCAGGGATATATGTGCCCAGTATATGTAGCCAGGGGGTATATATGTCCCAGTATATGTAGGCAGGGGTGTAAATGTCCCAGTATACGTAGGCAGGGGTATATATGTCCCAGTATATGTAGCCAGGGGGTATATGTGCCCAGAATAGGTAGCCAGGGGGTATATGTGCCCAGAATAGGTAGCCAGGAGCTATATGTGCCCAGAATAGGTAGCCAGGGGCTATATGTGCCCAGAATAGGTAGCCAGGGGCTATATGTGCCCAGAATAGGTAGCCAGGGGCTATATGTGCCCAGAATAGGTTAGGTAGCCAGGTGCCCCCCCCCCCCCCCCCCGGAGGAGGAGAACAGTGCAGCAGAGAGAGAGCTGGGAGCAGCGGTGGAGAAGGGGGGCAATCTCCCCCCCCTTCCCTCACCTTAGGGTGCTCTCTCTCCCCCGCTGTCTCCTTCAATATGATGTGCAGGCTGGCGGGTGGCTGCGGGCGGAACTTACCTCTGTGTCGCAGGCGCCGGAAGTTCGGGTCCCGCAGCCGCTGAGATTCGACTCAAAAAAGATCCGGATCAAAGATTCGAATCATTCATGAGCCGGACAACACTATTCAGACTGATTAGTGTTGTCCGGCTCATGAATGATTCGGATCTTTGATCCGGATCTTTTTTGAGTCGAATCTCAGCGGCTGCGGGACCCGAACTTCCGGCGCTGGAGCGACACAGAGGTAAGTTCCGGCTGCAGCCACTCGCCAGCCTGCACATCATCCTGGAGGAGACAGCGGGGGAGAGAGAGCACCCTAAGTTGAGGGAAGGGGGGGGAGATTGCCCCCCTTCTCCACCGCTGCTCCCAGCTCTCTCTCTGCTGCGCTGTTCTCCTCCTGCGCTGCGGGGGGGGGGGGGGGGGCTCTAAACCGGACAACTTAATTGTCCGGTTTAGCATGCCTTTTTGCACCGGACACAGCGCACAAAAACCGGACTGTCCGGTGTAAAACCGGACACCTGGCAACCCTAGACAAGAGGGATTCCAGCTGGGATGAGGAGAGTTAAACACATGTCGCTGACCTGATAGTGGCAGCGGCAGCTTCACAGGGCAGAGAGGGATGACCAATCATCCCATCGGAGGCTGCAAGATAAACTTCTTCTGCCTCGTGCACATGTCTCACCTTGATGACAGTGAGGACTGCTGTTTTTTTTCCCCCTTAGCAACCCATGTTGTCACTACCCAGAAGGCAGTGCGCACAAGCTTAATGAATATACAGCCGCGGAGCAGCCTCATGAGGGGGCGTGGCTTCCTACTTAAAGGTGTAATTCCAGCAAAATGCTGGATTTCTAGCAGAAAATACTGGGTTTTCATCTATAAATTGGGTATAGGCTACCTGCTGGCAATAAATTATTTTGAGCTTACAGTTCCTCTTTAACTTACTAAAGCATAGCTGTCTTTGTGGGTGACACTGCATACATAGAGCCCACACACAGTTGCCAGCCATGCTAGCTGGGATTTGTAGCCTCACACTATTACCATTGCATATTGTTTCACTGCATTTGTGATTTAACTTATTTAAATTTAGCATAGCTGTCTTTGTGGGTGACACTACATATACATAGAGCCCACAGACAGTTGCCAGCTAGGCTAGCTGGGATTTGTAGTCCCACCACTGGCAGCACACCAGTGCATACCTTTCCTCTGTACCGGTGTGACAACACACTTTAGTATACAGGGGCTGGAGGAAGCCCCAGGTAAGTGGATTTTTTTATTTTCAGCGTGCTCGGATGTGTCCTTTAAAGATATTACCTAAACAACTTTTGTCATGTCTTTGGATTTTTTTTTTTTTTTTTAGGTAAGAAGATCATTTTTTTCTTTAGGTTTGCCTTGGGTACACTTTAAAACTGACCTAACAATCTGCTCTAGTTCCACCTTAAATTATGTACAATTCATTTATGTGGTCAAAATGCGACTCTGGTGGGACTCGAACCCACAACCTTTGAATTGCTTCACAAGTCTAGAAGTCCAATGCGCTATCCATTGCGCCACAGAGCCAGCTGCTGCTTCTAACGTTGTCACCCTTGAAAAGAGGTGCATTCAGCTGTTGAGAAGCCTCATAGCCTGGAGCTATAAGGGTAATCCTACAGCCAAGCTGGTGTTTACATGACTGAGCAGTGTACAACATGCAGTTACAAATCATTTGTTGGAAGAATCTACCAGTTTAAAAGTTAAGAAAAAAAAAAAGTTTAATCTGTTCACAAAACCTGAGCATCCCTCTGATCGGGACCTCTTGGGCGACATCGCTGGGCCAGGCAGTAAAGATACGAGTCAGCTGTACAGCTGGCGATCAGTGGCGTAGCTAAGGAGCTGTGGGCCCCGATGCAAGTGTTACAATGGGGCCCCCCATGCACTATATACATAACCTTTAATACGGTGCACCAAAACCTGCCAAAGGCAACTACAGTGTCAGAGGTGCAAGAAGGGGATGGGGAGCACTTTGGTAATGATTACCACTACTCAAAGTATCTATAGAAGTGATTATTATGAGCACAGGACCAATAGAGAGCTAATACTGAAGTTGAGGGAGGGCCCCTCAGGGCCCCTCTGGCCCAAGGGCCCCGATGCGGTCGCTACCTCTGCACCCTCTATTGCTACGCCCCTGCTGGCGATGCACTGTGTTGCTTTGCGGGGGGCCTCTGTACATATGCCTGATTATCGGCTGATGCATTCGTTATCAGCCATCACAGCCTACTTTAATCAAGTGTGTGTACAAGGCTTTATGCTGGGAATACACCACGAGTTTTTTGGCAGGTAGATGCTCGATAGATCATTTCTGATCCGATTTCAATCGTTGTTCTGATCGATTTTGTCATAGAAGTGAATGGAAACTGATCTTAAAACATTCAGAAAATCTATCAGAAAATCGATCGGCCAGTAAATCTGTCAAAAAAACAACAAAAAACAAACAAACAAAACAAACAAAAACTCATCGTGTATTCCCAGCATTTCCCTCTTTGGGAAACAAATCCATCTATTCCTTTTTCTATTTCATTTTTCCGTCTTGTACACACATTAGAGAAACACAAGAACCATGTTTCCACACACACCAAACACTCACTTATGCACTGTACACATGGATATGTTTACCTATACCAGGGGTGTAGCATTATTTCCTCCAAATACACATAATGTGCAACCTTTCTTATGAAGTATGCATAAGGCAGAATTTCACCTAAAAAATATATTATGTGCGGCGTTTCCCCACAAAATACACATAATGCGTATCGTTTCTCATAAAATACGCATAATTCAGCAGCATTTCTTCTAAACTACACGTAATGCACAGAGTTTATCATAAAATACACATAATGTGCAGCAGTGCAGTTTCTAGGCTAAAATGCACCCAGGGCGAGGGTGTAAAAATTGCGCCCCCCCCCCCCGCGAACAAGGTATGGGTGCCCGCAGTATAGGTTAGCCAGGTCTAGTTGCACTTAGTATAGGTCCCCCCAGTATAGGTAGCCAAGAATAGGTACCCCAGTATAGGTAGCCAGGCATAGGTGAGCCAGTATAGTTGCCCCCGCTATAGGTTAGCCAGGTAGGTGCCTCCAGTATAGGTAGCCAGTATAGTTGCCCCCAGTATAGGTTAGATAGGCAGGCGCCCCCGGTATAAGTTAGATAGGTAGGTGCCCCAGTACAGGTTATTTAGGTAGGTGCCTGCAATATAGGTAGCCAGTATAGTGGCCACCTGTATAGGCTAGCTAGGTAGGTGCCCCCAATGCAGGTTAAATAAGTGCCCCCAGTATAGGTTAGATAGGTAGCTGCCCCCCAGTGTAGGTTAGATTAGGTAGCGGCCTCCCAGTGTAGGTTAGATAGGTAGCTGCCCCCCAGCGTAGGTTAGATTAGGTAGGTGCCCCCCCCAGCGTAGGTTAGATTAGGTAGGTGCCCCCCCAGTATAGATTAGATAGGTAGTTGCCCCCCAGTGTAGGTTAGATAGGTAGCTGCCCCCCAGTGTAGGTTAGATAGGTAACTGCCCCCCAGTGAAGGTTAGATAGGTAGCTGCCCCCCAGTGAAGGTTAGATAGGTAGCTGCCCCCCAGTGAAGGTTAGATAGGTAGCTGCCCCCCAGTGAAGGTTAGATAGGTAGCTGCCCCCCAGTGTAGGTTAGATTAGGTAGGTGCCCCCCAGTGTAGGTTAGATTAGGTAGGTGCCCCCCAGTGTAGGTTAGATTAGGTAGGTGCCCCCCAGTGTATGTTAGATTAGGTAGGTGCCCCCCAGTGTAGGTTAGATTAGGTAGGTGCCCCCCAGCGTAGGTTAGATTAGGTAGGTGCCCCCCAGCGTAGGTTAGATTAGGTAGGTGCCCCCCAGTGTAGGTTAGATTAGGTAGGTGCCCCCCAGTATAGGTTAGATTAGGTAGGTGCCCCCCAGTGTAGGTTAGATTAGGTAGATGCCCCCCAGTGTAGGTTAGATTAGGTAGGTGCCCCCCAGCGTAGGTTAGATTAGGTAGGTGCCCCCAGGATAGGTTAGATAGCTAGCTGTCCCCTATAGTGGAGGGGGGAGCCGGAGCCGCGGGGAGGGCAGCCCGACCTCTCCCTCCCTCTCCCGGGCGCCCTCCGTGCTCCCCCCTCAGATGCAGAGCGAGCAGCCGGGAAGCGCTGTTTGCAACTCACCTGCCTGGCTCCAAGCGCTGCTCTCTCGCCGCTGGTCTGTCTCTTCTCTCTGCATACATGCTGATACACGCGACTTCCGGCTAAACAGGAAGCCGCGTGTATCCGCAGTATGCAGAGAGAGGAGACAGACCAGCGGCGAGAGAGCAGCGCTTGGAGCCAGGCAGGTGAGTTGCAAACAGCGCTTCCCAGCTGCTCGCTCTGCATCTGAGGGGGGAGCACGGAGGGCACCCGGGAGAGGGAGGGAGAGGTCGGGCTGCCCTCCCCGCGGCTCCGGCTCCCCCCTCCATTATAGCGCCCCCCTCCTAACAGCGCCCCGGGCGGCGGCACGCCCCGCACGGGGGAAGAAACGGCCCTGATGTGCAGCTGTTCTCATAAAATACACATAACTCAGCAACATTTCTCCCAAAATACATGTAATGTGCAGGTTTTCTCATAAAATACACATAATGTGGCAGCATATCTCCCAAAAAGTACATAATGCAGCATTTCCTTCAAATACACATAATGTGCATCGGGTTTCGCATAATCCAATAGCATTTTTCCTAAAATACATGTAGTGGTTGGATAGTGTACGGCCTCTTTCACAGTGGGACGTTGCGTTTGATGCAACGTTAAAGTTGCACAACGTGCCCCTAACACAGCGCATGTAGGTTATTAAATTGGATGTTACTTTGCACGGCACATGCGTTACATTTTAAAAAAAAACAACATTACTGAGCATGAGCAACACATAACCCAGCAGAAACATTGCTAAATGCACAGCATACAGCACTTTTTAATAAAGCTACACATTAATGCAACGTGTGCACTGTGAATGTCGCACAGACTGCATTGCTGTGCGTTACTCTGCGTTAACGTATTTTATAACGTGTGCATTACAACAAGAATGCAGCTAATCTATCAGATCTGACAATAATGTCAGAAAGATCTGATCTGCTGCATGCTTTTTCAGGGTCTATGGCTTAAAGTATTAGAGGCATCAGAATCAGCAGGGTAGCCAGACAACTAATATTGCTTAAAGGGAACCTAAACTGAGAAGGATATGGATTATTTCTTTTAAAATAATACCAGTTGCCGGACTCTCCTGTTGATCCTGTGTCTCTAATACTTTCAGTCACAGCCCCTGAACAAGCATGCAGATCAGGTGCTCTGACTGAAGTCAGACTGGATTAGCTGCATGCGTGTTTTAGGTGTGTGATTCAGACACTACTGCAGCCAAAGATCAGCAGGAGTGCCAAGCAGCTGGTATTGTTTAAAATGAAACATCCATATCCATCTCAGTTTAGGTTCCCTTTAAAAGGAAATAAGCATGGCAGCCTCCATATACCTCTTTCTTCAGTTGTCCAATCAGCGGGGAGGGAAGGGACGCAGGCGATATGGAGGAGGCGGGGAGCAGCAGAGAGTGACGGTGGCCATGTAAACAGCCTGCTATTGACACGCTGTGTGTCGCTAGCACGGCAGTTTGATTTATGGGGGCCAGCAGAGCGCAGTGGGGCGGGAGGGTCCGGGGGAGAACAAATTAGTAACAGAGGCTGGGCATTATATGCAGATCCAGCCTCTGTGTGCAATTAGGATTTTTAAAACCCACCTCAGGTTCTCTGGAACCTCTGGACTAAAAATCGACTCAGCAGCACTGAAAAGGCCTGGTGTTTCTTTAACAGTTTCACAGCATCAGAACTTTGTTTCTCTTATACAAGCCTCATTTTTAGCTGCACAGAAGAAAACTGCCCGGGCTTTTTTCCCCTGATGTGGTGCAAAGCATGATGGAATTTCTGATGTTGTTGCTCTTGTTCTGCTGTTTTGGTGCACATTTTTTTTTTTTTTACATTTTGAATTTGACATTTGAAGCCTAGCGTGTGCAGCTGGGAGGGGTTATTAGGACACAGGACAGTTGGAACTGTGTCTCCTGCTCCTTGTCACCTCCTTTCAGCCAAAAAGATGGCTGCCCCCATGACAAAAATGGCAGCCCCCATGAACCACAAACATTTGCCTGTTCTTTTAAAACAGGGTGTGTAAAAAATGATATTACCTATCTATTCTAATTAACATAACTAATGTAACTTAATGACAGCATGTTTGTTTAGGCTGAAGTTCCCCTTTAAGGCAGCAATTGATGCAAAACGGGCCCAAACCAAGTACTAAGTAAATATACATGGTTACATTTTTCATAGGTCTGACATTTTTCAATTTCATGTAATATTCTGCTGAGATTTTGATTTTTTGGTTCTCATAAGCTGAAAGCCATAATCATCAAAATGATAATTAATGGCTTGAAATATCTCGCTTTGCATGTAATGAGTCTATTTCATACATTAGTTTCACCTTTTAAGGGGAATTGAACTTTTGCACGATATTCTAATTTTTTGAATGTCACCTTTAGCCTCCATATCCTTCTCGCTTCAGTTGTTCTTTAACCTATTTTGGTTCCTGTACGTAGTTTCTACGTCTAGGAACCATGCGCGCTACCGCGCGCCCCCGCGGCCGATTGTGCGCGTGCACGCGCACTCCCGACCGCGGATTCGGTAGCCAAGGAATCAATGCATCGGGCTACGGAGCCCGATCATTGATTCCTCTCCCCCGCTGAAAAAGCGACAGCTTCTCTCGGAAGCTGCGCCTTTTCTGGCCGTTCCCTTCCCGATGTGTCACTCTAAGCGCGTGCTACGCTTAGAGTGACGTCATGTAAACAAACTCATGGCCGCCATCTTGTGGCCAAAAAGTAATACTACACCTGAAAAAAAAAAAAACAGAATTAACACACATTTACATTATAAATCTATTGTTTACCTCCCACCCTCCCAAAAGTACCCTAATAAAATTTTTAGTATATAAAAAAAAAAAACCATTACAATAAAAAAAAAAACCATGTAAATATTTACCTAAGGGTCTAAACTTTTTAAATATTAAAGGGATACTGTAGGGGGGTCGGGGGAAAATGAGCTGAACTTACCCGGGGCTTCTAATGGTCCCCCACAGACATCCTGTGCCCGCGCAGCCACTCACCGATGCTCTGGCCCTGCCTCCAGTTCACTTCTGGAATTTCTGACTTTAAAGTAAGAAAACCACTGCGCCTGCGTTGCCGTGTCCTCGATCCCGCTGATGTCACCAGGAGCGCACAGCGCAGGCCCAGTATGGTCTGTGTCTGCGCAGTACACTCCTGGTGACATCAGCGGGAGCGAGGACACGGCAACGCAGGCGCAGTGGTTTTCTGACTTTAAAGTCAGAAATTCCAGAAGTGAACTGGAGGCGGGGCCGCAGCATTGGTGAGTGACTGCGCGGGCACAGGATGTCTGCAGGGGACCATTAGAAGCCCCGGGTAAGTTCAGCTCATTTTCCCCCGACCCCCCTACAGTATCCCTTTAATGTAAAGATGAAATATTTCTATATTTTTTTTTTTATTTTAAACTTGTAAATAGTGATAGATGCAAAATGGAAAAAATGCACCTTTATTTCCAAATAAAATATTGTCGCCATACATTGTGATAGGGACATAATTTTAACGGTGTAATAACCGGGACATATGGGCATATACAATACGTGAGTTTTAATTATGGAGGCATGTATTATTTTAAAACTATAATGGCTGAAAACTGAGAAATAATGAATTTTTCCATTTTTTTCTTATTCTTCCTGTTAAAATGCATTTACAGTAAAGTGGCTCTTAGCAAAATGTACCCCCTAAAGAAAGCCTAATTGGTGGCGGAAAAAAGATATAGATCAGTGCATTGTGATAAAGTTATAGGCTAATGAATGGGAAGTGAACATTTCTCACGTGAAAACGACAGAACCTGAATGGGTTAATGTTTTGGCTGAACAGTATATGCAGATTCCTTATGCGTTGGTGTTAAAATGAGTAACTAATACATATTGGTTTAGCTTGTTGTCCAATTTAAAAATGAATGGCCCTAGTGTGGGACATTAATTAAAAATTTCCTGTTAGTTTTTTTTTTTCTTTACAGGATTCCTACTACTACTACTACTCCTACTAGAGAGACAGCCTGTACATTGCATCACTGTGCCACCTAGTGGCAGAAATACAAATGTACACACAGACATTTCCACATCATTTCAGATTAATATTTATCGGATTTATATAGCGCCAGCACATTACACAGTGCTGTACAATAAATAATATTACAGACAATTATAATAGGGGTGACAGATAACACAATATAGATAATAAGCAATAAGACAAAATACTAGATCATACACTGGAGTAGTAGACCCAAGCAATACAAGTTCACGCTATTCTGTGAGCGGGACGCACGATCAGGTAGGATACACAAGGAGGGAGAGAGGTCACTCGGGTCACTCAGGCTCAGTCAGCCTTTGCGATGTTGTAAGGGGGCTGAGTGAAATTTTGACCTTTATAAAAACGTGAATATCTCAAAAACTATAAAAGATAGAAAGATGACTTTTGCAGCACAAATGAGCACACGCACAGCACTACCCACCCATACCAGATTCATGTCTGTAGGTTGTTGTATGGGGGCTGGGTGATGGTATTGTTTTAAGGAAATAAGTGCTATTATCTTCAAAACGAAAGCAACACAAATCTTAATTTTTGCAGCACAAATGGGCACAAGCGTACCACTAACCAAGCATGATGGAATTTTTATTTGTGCCGATTGTACGGGTGTGTGTGTGTGGGGTGGGGGGGCAGATTGCTTCACAGGGCTGAGGGAGGGCCCTGCCAAAGGCTCAGGCATTGTTCACATTGCGTTCGGCTCGCGTGTCTGTCCGTGGAGGGCTTCTTTCCGTGATATTCTGCGCGTTCGCTTGTTTTTGTGGGCGTTTTTGTAAAACGCATTTGCAGAGCACTTCCGTCTTGATCTGGAAAAAAATCTGGAAAAAATACAATGTAATTTAAAAAAAAACGCTCACAAAATCGCTTGCCAAAGCGATTTTGTGAGCGTTTTGTGTTTTTCCTATACCTTCCCTTTTAGGCAAATCGCCTAAAAAATGGCCCAAGCACCGCTTTTCAAAGCGGATCACAAACAAACCTCTCTGATATTAACTCTTTCACAGAGAATCATTGCTCAAGCGCTTTCGGGACGGTTTTGAAAAATCGCCCGCGCTTACAATCTTACAAAAATGCCTATAATGTTAACAAAGCCTTAGAGCTAGTTCTCACTACAAATGCAAATCGTGATTTGCAAATATGATCACAATTTTGCATTGCGATTTTGCATTTTGATTCCTGTACAACAGAACGGGAATCACATTGCGATCAGCCCCAATCACCACATGCAGAACGTCTGCGATATATGCAAATCACAAACGCTGCAGTGAGAATGATCCCATTGGGATACATAAGCAGCAGCCCTTTGCTGATCGCCGGCGATCAGCAAAGCGCTGAAAAGCTCCTGAGTGGGAACCAGCCCTGACTTGCATTCAGCATCTTTTGTGTTACAGGCAAGCAACTTTTTTTTGTTATGTGCCAAAGGCAGACTTCATATTTATTGTAATTGGCTTGTGAATGTACAAGAGTGTGTTCACCGCACATCAAATGAAAGTCAAGACAGAATCGCACTACTTCTAAAATTTGCAAAATTGCATTCACGTTTTAGCATGCAAAAAAAAATAAATCTTCCATCTTGCAGCATAAATTTGCACATCATATGCAAATACTGACAGCGGTTCTCAGCTGGCTGCCGACCAAAGAAGATTCGGCCGTGGGAGAACGCTGCCTTTTTTACCGTGGCCTCCAAGTGTGGCCCTCCCCTCAGCCATGGACCCTGAACAAGCATGCAGATCAGATGTTTGACTGGAAAAGCTGCAATGCGAAATTGGATGGCGCTTGTTAACAGCCAATCAAACTCATCAGGAAGTGTGTTTGATTGCCCTAGTACAGGCTAGGTGCACACATAGCAGAAGCACCGTCGTTGCAGTAAACGCTGTGTTTTTGCCGCTAATGGAAGTCTATGTGCTGCAGGGAAAAATGCTGGTTTTGTTGCATAATCGTCAAAAACACATAGAAAACGCACATAATGAAAGTCAATGGGAATACAATGGTATGCGTTTTTAATGCATTTTCCTATGCATTTTTTGCAGAAAAAAAAAATAGGTTTTGTGAGGTATTTCCACTTCCTGTTGTCTTCCTAGTGATTTGCATAAAATGCAAAATTACAACGCATGAAAAATGCATACAAAACGCATATGCTTTTTATATGCGAATCGCAAATGCGTTAAAATGCTTGAAAAATGCATCTGCGGTAAAACAACACTAATGCAAACGCACCAAAAGTCGCAGCAAAAATGCACAAAAATGCACCCAACAATATAAAACATGACATAAAACGCAGCTTTTCATGTTATGTCACGTGTGCACCTAGCCTCAAGTTGCTTACAATTTGCATTACAAATCAGCATCTCATTTGCCATGAAATGAGGCAGTGAAATGCCTCTCAGGTCTCTTTTCCACGGACTGTTGATAGGCAGTGAAATGCCTCTCAAACGCACAACTGCTCGCTGCTGCCTGGTAACTGCTTGCTGAGCACACAGCTCAACAGTCCGTGGAAAAGAGGCCTCAATCTCTCAACTGCTCGCTGCTGCCTGGCAACTGTTTGCTGCTGCCTGGCAACTGCTCGCTGCTGCCTGGCAACTGCTTGCTGAGTACATAGTTCAACTGCCTGTGGAAAAAAAGACCTATCAAAAATCAGGGATGTCAATGAGATGCAAATTACTTTGATCTGATGAAGGATTATGCAAATTGGGTATGCAAAAGTATGTCTCTTGAAAAGGGACCAATCAAACTCCACCTTTTACATAACCAGGCATCAAGTTGAAATTATTTGCCTCTCATTGGCCAACCTTACACTTCTTGATGAGTGCGGCATTCATAGCTGCTGTGTGGGTGGGGAGGATAAGCAAACGAGATTCAGCCAAGAGGTGAGACCATTACCTATCCAGCCAAAGAAAGAATTCTCCATGTTTCTGTATGGGTCAGTTTACATTTATTCATTTAAACTTAGGCCTCTTTTCCATGAACTGTTTACAGGCAGTGAAATGCCTCTCAAACTCTCACAACTGCTCGCTGCTGCCTGGCAACTGCTCGCTGCTGCCTGGCAACTGCTTGCTGAGCACACAGCTCAACAGTTCGTGGAAAAGAGGCCTTAAACTTAAAGAGAACCTGTACTGAGTAAAATGATTATAAATAAACACATGAGGTAACTTCAAATGAACATGACATGGTTACCTTGCCAGCAGTTCCTCTTAGAAGCTCACCATTTTCTTCTGACAATGATCCCTTCCAGTTCTGACAACATTTTGTCAGAACTGAAATATATCAGTTGCTGTTAGTTACATATCAGTTGCTGTCAGTTACAGCTGAGAGGAGAACTGATGTGTCCATGTTTCCCTATGGCTCAAGTGGGCGATGTTACAGTTTAACAGTGTGCTGACCAGGAAGCTGTTATGGGGTAATAGCCATTTTCAAAATGGAGGACTGAGAATTCCATTGATCACAGTGGACAAACAGAACGCAGGAGAGGAAAAATAGATTGAGGAGTAGACTACACAGGAGGTAACTATGGCTTGTGTATGTTTATTTTGACTTTTAATTTTTAGTTCATTTAAGTTTTTTTTTACAATGCATTGCCGCATACCTGTTTGCCCATTGTGGACCCAATACATAGAAAAGCAGATGAAAATGGACAGCAACTGTAAGCGCTAAAATGACTTATTAATTTATAAAGAGTCAACATATTCCGTGGCACTGTACAATGTAAGAAAACCAACAAGGGATACATAATGATAAAGACAATGATATACATCAAATATAGAGACTGGTACAAAATACAGAACTGGTGATTACAATAGCAGATTTAACATGAGGACTAAACGTATAACAGAGTGCAAGCAATTAAATTAATAATCATTCCAAGACACAAAAGGGTGAGAGCCCTGCCTCTGCGAGATTACAATCTAAAGGAATGGGGTGGAAACAAGAGGTGGGGGAAGTACACAGTATATATACAGGCAGAGCGTGATCAGATTATTTAGTAAGGAGTAAAACTAGATGCGAGGTTGAAGGGTGCATGGCCTAAGATAGAGCATATGCTTGTCGGAAAAGGTGGGTTTTGAGGGATCGTTTAAAGATTTCAAAGGTGGGAGAGTGGCAGATGTGCTGTGGAAGGGCATTCCAGAGGAGGGATGAGGCACGCGAGAAGTCTTGTATATGTATATGTGAATGTGAGGCAGTAATTGTAGAAGAGGATAAAAGAAGCTCGTGTGCAGATGTGAGATTGCGGTTGGGTTGGTATCTGGAGACTAGTGAGGAGATGTACAGGGGAGTGAGATTGTGGAGAGCTTTGTAGGTTAGGGTTAAGAGTTTGAACGGGATCCTCTGGTTAATTGGTAGCCAGTGAAGAGCTTGACAGAGGAGCAGCAGAGGAAGAGGGAGAAGAGAGATCAATGAGACGAGCAACAGAGTTCAGTATAGATTGGAAAGGTAGCCATACACTGGGCGATTTCCACCAGATCGACCAACAGATGGATCCCTCTCTGATCTAATCTGATCAGAGATGATCGAATGGCTGCCCATACACTGCACACAGATTTTTGTTTTTTTTGTATTTACATTTTTTTTTATTTTTCTCAAAGAAAGTCAATACAAACAATACCAACTATATAAGGCAGGAATGCTTACAAAGGGAAAGCTTAAACAATCTGATGGCTGCCCCCCCCCCCCCCCCCCCAATGCTGGCAACAATCAATGTAGCCACCATATAAAATTCCAGAGCTCGTAAATTGGCTTTTTCAATTCTGGCCAGCTTTGATGCTGACATTCTTTTTTTGCTTTCTTTGCAGGAGACCAGACTCTCCTCCCTGGCCGATATCTATCTGGCCAGGAAGGAGTGGAGGGCAGGTCCTTCTTTTTGGTCTCCTGCAGGCGAGCGTGGCAGTGGGATGGCAGTTCTTTTTAGGACTGACATGGTAACATGCCGGCGAGTGTTTGAGGTCGAGATAAGGAGGTGTTTGGTCCTCGACATCAATGGGAGGGGGAAAGACCTCAGGCTTAACCTCTATGCCACATCAGGCCCCATCATCTCCTCAACAGCAGCCATCAATACTCGCCCAGACGCTGGACTAAGGGACACAATGCTCTCGTCTGGGGAGGGCTGCTGATCACTGGCTGCTGGGGTGGATGTCACAACTTGTGTGGGGCATTGGTGGCTGCTGCTGGGAATGCTGCTCACAGCGGAGGTCTGTGAGAAACTCATGATGGGCTGCTCTTCTGTCATCTTGTCCGTCAATGCCTGTGAGTCAAGCTCCTGAACGACCACACGGTGGCCCTCTCCCTGGCCACGGACCAGTCCCAGAACTGGCGGAGGTAATGGCACTCCCTCTCCTGCCACACCCATGAGTCACGACCCCTGCCAGACATGTTGTATACTATGCACAAGATTTCAAGGTGGAGAAAGTGGGCTGATTTTTTTTTCAGTCAATACATGTGTGGGCCTGGGGACAGACTGAATAGAACAGGGGGCTTTTATTGATTTTTAAGAAAAGAAACAAAATAAAAAAAAAAAATATGCACAGACAGCGCAAATACTGAATACAGGAATAGAACACGAATATCACTGAACAGTGCTGCGGTCTGACTGCACTATGCGCACAGCAAAGTAACTGGCTGCACGCTACTAGCACAGCACAATGTCACTGACTAAAAAAAAACTTAGTGAACAGTGGCAGTGACTGCAACTAACTGAAGTTGATCACTGGCTATGAGCTGAATACAAGTGATGCACAGTAAAATAATAAAGAGCACGAAAATTAGAACAGTACAATGTCATTGACTAAACTTAGTGACTGACCACTGGCAGTGACTGCAACTAACTGAAGTTGATCGCTGGCTGGCTTAGCTAGCCAACAAGCATACAGTAATAGAACAGTGGAATCAGTGTAAAGTTGAACCGGCCTGTACTAAGCACAGCAATTAGTACACTGTCACTGACTACAGCTAACTGAAGTTAATCGCTCACTGGCTAGCTAAATACAAGTAGGGATGCTCGCTGGATTCGATTCCGGCTGGAATTAGGTCAATTCAGATTCTGGCGTTCGGAACGGAATTGCTAAACCTCTAAAACGGAATTCCGTGGGAATTTTTTTATTTCCGCGGAATTTTCTGGAAAAGAATCTCCCTCCTCCTCGAGAGGAGGGTATCATCTTCTAGGGAATTGTAGTTTTTCAAAAGCCAGCTTACATACCATGGCTGGGAATTGAACCCAGATCTCAGTGTGTGTTAGGTAACTGACTTAACCGCTTCACCAACAACAATTTATGGCTAAAAATTTCGGAAAATACAATTCCGTGGAAAGCGATGACCATCCCTGAGAGAGAGATGAATCTACCTCGCTATCTGGGGTTCTCTTCGGACAACTGTTGAACACAAAAGGCAAGGCCATGCCTGGCTACAAATCCTTAAGCAAGCTACTTTTTTCTCTTGGATTGATCATAATGGTACATGCTAGGCCGGCCCCAGCATGTAGTGTTGCTGGTGTCGCGGTTAAGTCAGTTACCTAACGCACACTGAGACCTGGGTTCAATTCCCAGCCATGGTATGTAAGCTGGCTTTTGTAAAACTACAATTCTCTGGAAGATGATACCCAGGAGGGAGAGAGAGACAGAACATTTTTTTTCAAAATTTCCGACGGAATCCAGAATTCCGCGGAATTTCATACAAATCCGGCGGATTTTTCATAGCGACAGCATTTAACACTGACAGAATCCGTGATTTCCGGCAGAACGGAATTTGCTGGTTCCGATCATCCCTAAATACAAGGATATACAGTCACTAATAGAGCAGTAGAATCCGTGACCCTGCCTGCCTGCACTAAGCACAGCAATCAGTACACTGTCATTAACTTCAGTTAGCTGTAGTCAGTGTAGTCAATCACTCACTGGCTAGCTAAATACAAGGATATACAGTCTCTAATAGAGCAGTGCAGGTTCACTGAGTTTACTGCTCTAAGCACAGCAATCAGTACACTCTCTCTCTCACTGAACTACAGCTAACATTAGTAATCAAACAATTAGATGGTTACCTAGCGCTGGAGGGGATTGCCTTATCTAATCAGCAGCGTGCACGAATGAGGGATCCCTTCAACCCTCAATTTAAAACTCAGTTAGAATTCACAATTGATCGAGCACGCGCTAAACGTAAAAATTAAAACACTCTTTATTGATTCAATTTACATAAAAAACCGTCAACAACAAGGATTTTCTACCTTCTCTTACACTCACTACAACATTCTTACATCCACACCATAGAAGGGCCCTTCTAAAAAATGTATGCAAAAAACCTTTTTCCTCTATGTGAAAAATAAAAACTCTAAAATATTTGCAAAAAGCAAAGAAAACAAACAGTCACCCCAATCCAGAATATGGGCAGCTCAAATAGATAAAGTGATCACTCGTTTTCACTGTGATATTTCCCACTAATAGTCAATGTTCCATATATTCATTCCACACTTCTCATAGAAAGGGATTGACCAGCTCCGTGTTACTAGCTGCTATTGAGTTCTTCCAAACTATACAGATTGTACAGTTACCAGCTCCCCCTATACATCCAACAAATGCAAGGTGCTGTTTACTCACTGTTCATCCGTGTTTTCACGCTGGCGTCTTGTATCGCTCCCAATACTCACTAACTGTGCTCACAGCCGCAGGTCTTGAGCTGTATGCTCTAAGATTATGTGCACACTGCGCTCCCGCTGGACTTTCCGTAGAGTCCACGTCACTTCCGTATTGAAGATACTCCGTCCACCCAGCCACACTTCCGTAATGCTTCCTCTATTGATTTCAGGTGACGTCACCACTCACGGGGTTGCTGGATCTTGGTTACTAGGTGGCTGCTGCTAGTGTTGGGCGAACAGTGTTCGCCACTGTTCGGGTTCTGCAGAACATCACCCTGTTTGGGTGATGTTCGAGTTCGGCCGAACACCTGACGGTGCTCGGCCAAACCATTCGGCCATATGGCCGAACTAAGAGCGCATGGCCGAACGTTCCCCGAACGTTCGGCTAGCGCTGTGATTGGCCGAACGGGTCACGTGGTTCGGACCCGAACGCGCTCTGATTGGCCGAACTGTCACGTGGTTCGGGTAAATAAATACCCGAACCACGTCATATCTCCGCCATTTGTCTGTGGGTTTAGCTTTGGGTAGGCAGGCAGGGTAGTTCGCGCTCCAGCCACGCTAGCCAGGGTCCCCCCTGTCATTGTGTCACTGCTGGGAACAGTAGTACACCGCTTGCTCAGCCACACTATATAGCATTCTGTTTACTGCCACTCTGTGTACCTCGCTCAGCCACACTATATAGCATTCTGTTTACTGCCACTCTGTGTCTGCTGGGAATAGTAGTACACCGCTTGCTCAGCCACACTATATAGCATTCTGTTTACTGCCACTCTGTGTACCTCGCTCAGCCACACTATATAGCATTCTGTTTACTGCCACTCTGTGTCTGCTGGGAATAGTGGTACACCGCTCGCTCAGCCACACTATATAGCATTCTGTTCACTGTTCTGTGTCTGCTTGGAATAGTGGTACACCGCTCGCTCAGCCACACTATATAGCATTCTGTTTACTGTTCTGTGTCTGCTGGGAATAGTGGTACACCGCTCGCTCAGCCACACTATATAGCATTCTGTTTACTGTTCTGTGTCTGCTGGGAATAGTGGTACACCGCTCGCTCAGCCACACTATATAGCATTCTGTTCACTGTTCTGTGTCTGCTGGGAATAGTGGTACACCGCTCGCTCAGCCACACTATATAGCATTCTGTTCACTGTTCTGTGTCTGCTGGGAATAGTGGTACACCGCTCGCTCAGCCACACTATATAGCATTCTGTTTACTGTTCTGTGTCTGCTGGGAATAGTGGTACACCGCTCGCTCAGCCACACTATATAGCATTCTGTTTACTGTTCTGTGTCTGCTGGGAACAGTAGTACACCGATCGCTCAGCCAGAGTATATAGCATTGTGTTTACTGCCACTCTGTGTACACCGCTCAGCCAGACTATATACCATTGTTTACTGACACTCTGTGTACACCGCTCAGCCAGACTATATACCATTGTTTACTGCCACTCTGATTCTGCTGGGAACAGTAGTACACCGCTCGCTCAGCCAGACTATATACCATTGTTTACTGACACTCTGTGTACACCGCTCAGCCAGACTATATACCATTGTTTACTGCCACTCTGATTCTGCTGGGAACAGTAGTACACCGCTCGCTCAGCCAGACTATATACCATTGTTTACTGACACTATATAGCAGACTATATAGCATTGTGTGTACACCGCTCAGCCAGACTATATACCATTGTTTACTGACACTCTGTGTACACCGCTCAGCCAGACTATATACCATTGTTTACTGCCACTCTGATTCTGCTGGGAACAGTAGTACACCGCTCGCTCAGCCAGAGTATATAGCATTGTGTTTACTGCCACTCTGTGTACACCGCTCAGCCAGACTATATACCATTGTTTACTGACACTCTGTGTACACCGCTCAGCCAGACTATATACCATTGTTTACTGCCACTCTGATTCTGCTGGGAACAGTAGTACACCGCTCGCTCAGCCAGACTATATACCATTGTTTACTGACACTCTGTGTACACCGCTCAGCCAGACTATATACCATTGTTTACTGCCACTCTGATTCTGCTGGGAACAGTAGTACACCGCTCGCTCAGCCAGACTATATAGCATTGTGTTTACTGCCACTCTGTGTACACCGCTCAGCCACACTATATAGCATTGCGTACTCTGCCAGTCAGTGTGTATATTGCTGGGATCAGTAATACTCCACTCACCGTCAACCACTATATGAGCTCAACATGAGTTCCCCAGAGACCTCCGCTGTGAGCAGCACTCCCAACAACAGCAACAGCCAACGCCCCACGCAAGCTATAACATCCACCCCAGCAGCCAGTGGTCAGCAGCAGCCCTCCCCGGAGGAGAACGTTGTGTCCATCAGTCCGTCGCCAGAGCGATTAATGAGGGCTGCCATTGAGGAGATGATGGGGCCTGATGTGGAGGAGGAGGTCTGGCTCAGGCCAGCATCCCAAGTTAATGTTGAGGACGATGAGGGGTCTGTGTCTGGGGATGTTGGGGTGGCAGAGGTGGTGGGTGGGTCAGACTCAGGAGAAGAGTTGTATGATGAGGATGATGATCGGGACCATCTGTATGTGCCTCAGAGTCCGACCCCGGAAAACATGTTGTATCGTGTGTTTAGGTACTAAAATCTGCGTTCCCTCCCAGTAGTGTTGGGCGAACAGTGTTTGCCACTGTTCGGGTTCTGCAGAACATCACCCTGTTCGGGGTGACTATATAGCAGACTATATAGCATTGTGTTTAATGCCACTCTGTGTACACGGCTCAGCCACACTATATAGCATTGTGTTTACTTCCACTCTGTGTCTGCTGGGAACAGTAGTACACCGCTCACCCGCCACTGTATAGCATTGTGCTCTGTGTCACTGCTGACAATAGTGGTACACCGCTCACCCACCACTGTATAGCATTTCTGTACTGCCACTGTACTGCTGCCAGTCAGCGTGTACTTTAAGGATAAGTGAAATGAGGAAGAAATCCGGTGAAAGAGGGAGGGGCAAGGGAAGAGGTGTTTCCCCTGACGGTTCACGTACAGGCCACAGGGGAGCACCCAAGAAAACCCACTCAATACTGCCCATGTTGTCCAGGACAACAACCCTCACAGATCCAAAAGAACAGGACCAGATAATTACTTGGATGACCTCTCAAGCGTCCAGCAGTGGGTTAAGCAGCACCAGCACATCACGCACGAGGTCCGAGTCCTCAGCCAGTTAAAGTCTGGGCTTTCTTTGAAGACTGCACTGAGGATGTTACCATGGCGATTTGCAAGGTGTGCAAGACCCGCC
Organism: Hyperolius riggenbachi; assembly: GCF_040937935.1. Taxonomy (NCBI): domain Eukaryota; kingdom Metazoa; phylum Chordata; class Amphibia; order Anura; family Hyperoliidae; genus Hyperolius; species Hyperolius riggenbachi. The sequence continues at coordinate 72,818,626 of NC_090649.1, read as the reverse complement.
TGAGCAGGGGGAAAAGTATTAACAACCTCTCCACCACCAGCATGAGCCGCCACATTCTATCCAAACATCCCACTCTGTGGGCAAACGCGGCAGGACAGGGTACCACCAGCAACACTGCCTCCCTTGGGTTCACCAGACTCACCACCAGACCCGCCTCAGCAGCAGCAGTAGCCCAGCCATTGCGTGGTTCACAACATTCACAAACATCAGACGATGCTGACACTGTCACTTTCCGGACTAGTGCTCTTGAGGTCTCCCAGTGTTCATCAAACACAACAACCAACAGCCCTTCGGTGTGCAGCGCTACGGTTGAGTTGTCTGTCTCTGAGATGTTTGAGCACAAGAGGAAATTGCCAGCAAATGACCCCCGGGCCGTGGCAGTAACAGCCAGCCAGCATAGCCAAGCTTCTGGCCTGCGAAATGCTGCCATATCGAGTGGTGGAGACAAACAGCTTCAAGGGCATGATGTCAGTGGCCATCCCACGTTACGTGGTTCCCAGCCGCTACCACTTTGCGCGCTCTGCAGTGCCTGAGTTGCATGAGCACGTGGTCAGCTAAATAACCCGAAGCTTGAAGAATGCCGTTGCCTGCAAGGTTCACCTCACCACTGACACCTGGACGAGTGCGTTCGGCCAGGGTCGATACATCTCCCTTACCGCGCACTGGGTGAACCTTGTGGAGCCTGGCAGCGATTCCTCACCTGCTACGGCGCGGGTGTTGCCCACGCCGCAAACAGCTGGATAACAACAGCAGCACCTACCTCTCTGACTCCTTCTCCTCCAACGCATCTCAAAGCTGTACCTCATCCGGAAATGCTAACCCAGCACCAGCAGCAGTAGGATCGTGGAAGCAGTGCAGCACAGCTGTTGGCATGCGTCAGCAAGCGTTGCTGAAGCTGATCTGCCTTGGGGATAAGCAGCACACAGGGGAGGAAATTTGGAGGGGAATAAAGGAACAGACGGATTTGTGGCTGGCACCGCTGGACCTGAAACCGGGCATGAAGCTAGACACCTGGCACGAACTGGCAATGTACACAATAGAGGTGCTGGCTTGCCCGGCAGCCAGCGTTATGTCGGAACGCTGTTTCAGTGCTGCCGGAGGCATCATCACAGATCGGCGTATCCGCCTCTCCACAGAAAATGCAGACCGTCTGACTCAAATTAAAATGAATCAATCCTGGATTGGAAACGACTACGCAACACTCCTGGACCCCAACCAAGTAACATGACCGATGAACATCTGGGATGGTTTAGCGTTTCCGGTCCCTGTTTATTGAACCTCTCATCTGTATTACATTTATGACTGCATGGCGGCAAAAAGCATTGCTGCTATATCCGCACGCTTTTTGTCCTCATGCAAGGCCTGGGTTGTTGTGTCTCACAAAGCGTGGCCTTCTCCTCCTGCGCCTCCTCCTGTTCCATCACGTGTGCTGCTGCTGCTGCTGCTGGGTTACCGTTGCCGGTCCCTGTTTATGGAACCTCTTATCTTTATTACATTTATGACTGCATGGTGGTACAAAGCATGCTATCCGCACGCTTCTTGTCCTCATGCAAGGCCTGGGTTGTTGTGTCTCAAAGCGTGGCCTTCTCCTCCTGCGCCACCCTCCTCCTGTTCCATCACGTGTGCTGCTGCTGGGTTAGCATTACCGGTCCCTTTTCCTGGAACCTCTTATATGTATTACATTTATGACTGCATGCCGACAAAAAGCATGTTACCTGTGCAAAGAAAACAGACATTTCCCGCATTTAAAAGACAGTTTTCCCTTTGAAACTTTAAAATCGATTTTCTCAAAAACTATAAGCTCTTTTTGCTAAATTTTTTTTTCCTCTTGTACCCACTCCCAAGGTGCACATACCCTGTAAATTTGGGGTATGTAGCATGTAAGGAGGCTTTACAAACCACAAAAGTTCGGGTCCCCATTGACTTCCATTATGTTCGGAGTTCGGGTCGAACACCCGAACATCGCGGCCATGTTCGGCCTGTTCGGCCCGAACCCGAACATCTAGATGTTCGCCCAACACTAGCTGCTGCGCGCTCCTTGCAGTACACCTAAGTTCCACGCTCTCCCCCAATCTTCTTTAGAGTTCTCAGGAGTCAAACCTCTACGCGTTTCAGCCACTAACGGTGGCCTTCCTCAGGAGGAATCTCATCAGTCTAAAGTTGCAGCCATTTTCCACTATTAATATAGCCCTTTCAGATTGTCAGTCCTCCATATTAATGGGGTCAAAGGTCAAGGGCCATAGGGTGAACTTCCTCCAATATCATCCCATTTCCAAACTTCAAATTATATCATTTTACTGCCCATATTATACTGCAAGTTTATAAAAAAGGTGAAAAAATAATAATATAAATATAAAATATGTAAAAAAATTTTTAAAAAGTTGTAAGTATTTGTATAAGCATATATAAAAAACCTAAATGACGAACAACCACAACACATCTCTCTTCCCACATTCTCCCACACTTTTAGGGTATTCTAATCCTATGGTTTCCATCCTCCTCATCCAAAGAATGCAAACATTTCCATCTCATTGTTCAGACCTTTAGGGATCAAGGTATCTAGTTGGAAAATCCACTTTGATTCACATCTCCTTAATATAGTCTCCTCCCCTCCCACTACATTTGACAGTTTCAAGGCCAAAGTATATGGTTCCCCTTACACTCCCCCCATGTTCTTCCTTGTAGTGTTTGGACAGAGGGTGTCCTTCATTCCTCTTTTTTATGTTGTTAAAGTGTTCCCCCACCCTGCTCTGTAACGACCTCTTGGTTCTCCCAACATATCTTTTATTACAGGGGCACTGAATGCAATAAATAACCCCACAGGTTGCACAAGTTATGGAGTCCTTGATTTTATATTTGACTGCATCTAACATTAGTAATCACTTACTGGGTAGCTAGCTGGATACAAGTGTATATACTACAGTATAAGAGCACTGTTAGGAGTAAAAACGCTATGTTTTGGACAAAAAAAAAAAAAAAACACGCTTGCTGAAGCAACAAATGGCCTGGAGATGATCCTCAATTCCACAGTCTAACAAGGACGGAGCTTTTTAAGATGGCCGCCACTTTATATACAGGAGGGGAGGGCATAGTCTCCCCTCCTATGATTGGTTGCAGGGCCTGGCAGAGGGGCCTCTGACCCAGGGACATCATTTCCGCTCAATCATGACCTAACTAATCACGGCTTTCTATCACAATCACGAGCGTGATCACGGCCTGAGAATTTGTAATCACGGCTGCCTCGTGGCTGAATACAGTGATTGAAAATAGATCACAGCTATTCCGTGATCACGGAAATTATCCGAGAAACGCTGCTAACAAAATGCCTCTAGTGGGTTCCAGCCCTGAACATCTATTTAATCATATTGTTCCTATGCAAATATCTTCTAACTTTTCAAATTGCGTTACCGTTTTGCATTTGTTTAACCACTTGCCGACCAGGGGTGATTTGCCTGATCTGTGCTGCGTGGGCTCTCCAGCCCGCAGCACAGATCAGTATTATGCCAGGGCGATCAGACTTTCCCCCCCCCCCTTTTTCCCCACTAGGGGGATGTCCTGCTGGGGGGGTCTGATCCACGCCGGCTTGCTGCGCTTTGCGGGGGGGCTCTTCAAAGCCCCCCCCCCCCCAGCATCGTTTTCTGTGCTCCCTCCCTCTCCCTCCCTACCTCTTCCTTCCTGGGCTGCGCAGGACGGATATCCATCCTGCGCATTGAAGGATAGGCTTCAGCCTATCATATGCCGGCGATCCCCGGCCAATCAGAGGCCGGGGATCGCCGATCTGCCCTACGGCGCTGCTGCGTAGCAGCGCCGTATGATGTAAACAGCGGGGATTTCTTCCTTGCGTGTTTACATTTTGCCGGCGATCGGCTGTTCAC